>NC_048596.1:204581562-204789062 GCF_003668045.3 Cricetulus griseus
AAACTTGGATGCAGATATGTAAGCTAGGGCCTTACCTTTGGAAAACCTGTTCTATGCCAAGTACATTAACAAATGTTATTATTCTCACAATGATTATATAAGAAGAATATCCCCATCAATTAAAACCTGGTTTGGCTGCCTATGAGAGAAAACTCAAAACAATGCTGACTTGACTCCTAGTGTTTATTCTCTCAGCTAACATAGTATAGAAGGACATGATAGTCTCAGGGCAACATGACTTTCCGGTGGTGTCAAGAATGTTCTAGGCACTTGTCTTGTTTTTTTTTTTTTTTAATTATTAGTTCAAATTAGGAACAAGCTTGTTTCACATGTCGATCCCACTTGTCTTGTTTAGTTTTATTTTTTTTCTTTAGAATATTTAGAGTTGGCTTCACTTTTAGAGCCTGAGATGACTGCTGGGGTTCTAGCTACCACATCTGCTTTCCAAAAACTAGAATGGGGAATACAAAATGGTTTTCTTATAACCCCTCTGCTTTGAGGAAGCCTTTCTAGAAGTCTCCAAAATATGTTTCTCTTCCTGCCATGATTACATTCTAAAGGCTAGTTCCCATGTATTTGTAAGGGAGACTGGCTGTGTCCTAAAATGAATAGAAACAGTTTTGATGAGCTGGAAAGATGCGTGAGTCAGTAGAGATCCTGCTGTGCAATCATGAAGACCTGAGTCTAAACACACAGGACCCACAGAAAGGCTGCACATGATTACATGTCTCTGTAAGTTGCACTGTGGAAGGAGGACATTGAGACTGGGGATCCATGGAGATTTCGGGTCAGTTAGTCTAGCCAGTCAGTAAGGATTGGATTTAGTGAGAGACCCACTCTCAAAAGATAAGGTGGAGAATGACAGAGGAAAGACATCTGATGTCCACTCTTAGCCTCCACCAGCTTGAAAGCACATGTACACACACACACACACACACACACACACACACACACACTCTCTCTCTCTCTCTCTCTCTATATATATATATATATATGTGTGTGTGTGTGTGTGTGTGTGTGTGTGTGTGTGTGTGTGTGTGTGTGTGTGTGTGTGTGTGGGTGTGTGTGTGTGTACACACACAACACACACATACACATACAACATGTACATTTACACACATATGCACACACCCACACACATTTTGAAAACACTGAAGTTAAGGAGGTCAGATACATTTTGGCCAGACAGCAGCACTTTCTGGTGCCTTCGTCTCACCTTCAGCTTGCATGTATGGGAAGCCAGGCTCTGTATGACAGCCATGTCAGGTTCAAGGACTGTGCTTTGAAGCTGAGAGCCCATCCCTGCTTCTCTCTTGAAGCCGTGAAACCCTACTCTGGGCTGTATATCACATCACAACTTCGAAGCCATCTTGATTTTCAGCATTGAAGAGCCACTCTGCTTTCAGGACCTCACACATGGAAATAACTGGGTTGTGTGTGATGATTTCTACCCTGGGGTGCTCCCAGAAACCTTATTCATTCTAGCACAAATCAGAAAACAACCAAAATCTCCCCGAAGGAAAGAGATCAAATTATCAAATCCCGAAACATTTATACAGGCTAGCACTGAGGCCACTAGGAATGTGTTCGAAGAGTCCTCGCAGGCAGTTATGGAAACCCAGTACATTATAGTAAAAAGAGTGAATTAAGATGCCAACTTCATAGATAAGAAGCCTGCAGTCTGGAGAGACCTGGGTGTGTCTCCATCAGCAGGATGTCAGGGCCCTCATTATTGTCCATTTATTCATGCTTTTCTGAATTTTACATATTTATATAATAGGTTTTGCTTTTGTAATCAAGCAAAGCTCACAATCTTCATTTGGGAATATAAGTTCTATCTAAAGACAGTAATTTTTAAGATGACTGGAGTGGTTGTGCACCAGTCAGCTATGACTACAAGGAACAGCAGGTTGACTTCACAAATATTTACAGAATGCTGGTCATATATAAGCAACCATGATTATGCAAATTGGAGGCATGGCCATAGACAAGAAAACCATGGTCTGTGTCCCAAGAAGAGTTCTTGTCTAAGAGCAGTGTTCTGGGGAGGTGGTGCTCACAGAAAAAGACTTGTGGCTCCTGTGACAGCCAGGAACCAAGGACATCACCAAGACTTGTTAGGAGAGTTAGGATATCAATAAAGTATGCTTTTGTTTGTATGTGTGTATGGGGGTGAGAGGCATACACAGAGTATAACCTTTGTTGGCATTCCTCAGAAGCTATCTGCATTTTTCTTTTTGTTTTTCTTTCTTTCTTTTTTTTGACATAGGTTACATCACTGACCCAAAACTTAACTTGACAATTAGGCTAGGTGGACTGGCCAGTTCCAAGCATCTTCCTGTCTTTACTTTCCTGGCTCTGGAATTGCTGGCCTGCATTATCACATCTAGTTCTTTATGTCAATTTCAGGGCTCAAACTCAATCCTCATGCTTGTAAGGCAAGCACTTTACTGACTGAACTAGCTCCCCAGCCCATGTACTCTCATTTTCTAAGATGAACATTTTTCATCTGCTTCAGGGTGTTCCTCAGTGGAGCTGGTTGTTTGGTCTTCTTATGGGGTCTTAGATGTTTAATTTTCCTAAAACCCATTAATAAGAATGCCATCCTAATTGAAGAAACAACAACAATGATCCAGAAGCAACTAGACTCACCTGTGATCCGAGAGTCACATGAAGTTTCCAAGGTGTTAAAATATCATTTATGTAGTAGCTGAGCTAATCAGGTTCCAGTGTTGGTACTACCATTAGTCAGGATTTCAGGGAAAAAAATATAATTCTAGGTTTTCCTTGGTTGGAACTCAACAGAACACTGAGCTTCTTTTGGTATAAGGTTATAGCACTGGAAAGTGTTATGCAGTCTACGGGATCATGGTAGTCATCAACAATCTTAATCAGCTGTGACCTGTAATAATGATTCGTGTGGCAAAATATGACCATAGATGTAATAGTGGCATGAATGTTATAGAGGTAACCAATATTTTCTGATTGGCTTTAAGGCCCACTCCACAGAGGGAAAAACGTGCTTAGTACGTAAGTCTGCTCAAGAGTCCATGTTTGCTCAGTTGCTCAACTCCAGACCTCAATGCTCCTTTTGACAGCCCAGCAGACTTGCTCTTACTCCAGTCTTGTATAATTCAGCTCTGGTTTCAAGTTCCCCATCAGAAACAAATCTGCAGTCAAATGACTGGGGTTGGTATGTAAAATGAAAAAAAATTAAGTCAGATTTAAAATTTACAAATCAAGAATCCAAGGGCTTTTGAGTATGCAATAAAGTAAAAAACATAAACATATCTGAATCCCAGAAAAAAAAAGAAAGAAATAAACAAGTCTGACAGTCACATAGTCATAAGAAGGCTTTTATTCCTGGCCATCTGTGAGGAAGCCTTGGGGATGGGAGATTTGCTGATTTCTCTCTTTCTCTCAACTTCCTAAGTCCAGTCTCCCTTTAGTTTTGGTGTCAGGATGGTGGGAATAGGAAAAGCCAAAAATGAGCAAGGCCCTTATATTAAAATGACATGGTATGTTTGGCTAACCAACGGACAACCTGTGTAACTCATTTTGTTTATTTTTGATTTTTAGTTTTAATTTTCTTTTGAATATTGAAGATTAAAATGTATTTGACATTTATTCTCTGTGTGTGTGTTAGCATATATACGTGTGAGGTTGGAAGGCAAGGCTGGAAGACAATGACAATTGTAGAGGGAGTGGCTGCTTTCTTCTACCACATGGGCTCTGGGAATCAAACTCAGGTTGCTGAGATTGGTAGCCAGCACCTTAACCTGCCGAGCCACCTCACTTGCCCTTTTTATCTTATCTTCCTCCCTCCTCCTCTTCTCCTCATCCCCCTCCTCATCCTTCTTCCCCTCTTCCTTGTCTTTCTCCTCTTTCTCCTTCTTCTTCTAGGATCTCATATATCATTGAGACTGGCCTCAAACATTTTAAGTAGTCAATAATTATCTTGAACTTCTGATCCTCCTGCCTCCTGTCTCTGTCCCTTCCCCCAGGTGCTGGGATTACAGGTGTGAACACCACCCTGTGTATGCCGAGCTGGGGATTGAACTGCTGTCTTTCTGTATGGTAGGCAAGTACTCCAGTGACTAAGTCTACGTCATAGCCCATTCTGAATGCTTTAAATTATCTCTAGGTGATTTTCAGGGTGTAAATGAATGTCATATAGAATTGTTTAGGGAGTAATGACAAGGAAAAAAACAGGCTATCCCATTCAGTGCTGAGAGTTTTTAAGAAGTAGTTTAGCTGTAATGGGTTCAGTTCAGCCTGTAGATGAGGAACCTGTAGGATCATTGGAAAAGCTGTCTGCTTGCTGCTCCTGTGTTTCCTGCTATTTTGTGTGGAGTGATCTGAAAGCTCCTTTGGCCAGCTATGTACATTCCTGACTGGATCAGAGAGGAGATAATGCAGACAGTGGAGAAAAGCGATGGCCATCTGTAGGACTCTGTCCTGAGCTCTATCTGATTTGAATGGAGCACTTGGGGAGCGTGAGGAAATGGCCAGTCCTATCCTGAGTCTTGCCTAGCTGGAGCACTATGGAGGATGAGGAAGTGGCTATTGGAGATGACAGGTTGACACACATTTCCTTTTTGAATTTTTTTAAAGGAGTCTGGTTTCAGGAAACATACCACACTTGTCTTTTAAAATTACTTTTACAAATAATTTAGCAAAAGCACTACTCTGTTTGATACTCCCCCCTTTTTTTTTCTAAAAATAAACCAAGCACCCTTTCAGCACCTTTCCTTCCATTCTTTCCTACAGGAAATGAGACCATATGTGTTTTCTTGGATCTGACTTGGTATCTTAGGTTCTCTTTCACAAGAGCACAACAGAGTCCAGTGGGTCTTGGAGTCCAGGCAAGATCCAGACCCTTACCTGAGGCCAAGGTGCTGGGAGACATCCAGGTTCGAATTGAGCACAAATGTACTCAAGCTCCAGGGAGAGGCTCTGAAGGCTTTCTAACCTAGGACAGCCACCAGGGCAGGAGTTGTGCAGTCATCCTTATAGACAGCCCAAGTGCCACCAATGCTGGCAGTCATTCAGTGTCTTGGTGGTGCTCAGATAGTATTGAGACCCTGCCTTAATAAACAAAAACAAAACAATATTGGAAAACACTCCAAAAGTAATATTTGGAGCTGGTGATGGAGTTCAGCATGCTTATCATGCCCAAGGCCCTGGGCACTAGACACAACACCCCATAAACAACCGGGTGTGGTGGTATATGCCTATATTCCCAGCACTCTGGAGATGGAGTCAGGAAGAACAGGAGTTCAAGATCATCCTTAGCTACTGTGCTGATTTGAGTTACTATTGCAATGACCACTAAGCAACTTAGAGAGAAAAGAGTTTATTTGGCTTCCATATCACTGTCATCATCGGAGGAAGTCAGGATGGGACATAGGACCACAAACAGGTCAGGAAGCTGGAGGCAGGGGCAGATGCAGAGGCCATGTAGGAGTGCTGCTTACTGGCTTGCTCCTCATAACTTGCTCAGCCTGCTTTCTTATAGAACCTGGAACCGCCAGCCTGAGGATGGTACCACCCACAGTAGGAAGGTCCCTTCCCCATCAATCACTAGTTGAAAAAAATGCCTCCATAAGAGATTCCATCTTTTAGATCACTCTAGCTTGTGTCAAGCTGACATGGAACTAGCTAGCACAGCTACATAGATGGCAAGTTTAAGCCCAGCCTGGAATATATGACCCCCTCATACCTGAACATTTGACATTTTTTGGTGGTTGAAATATATTCTGTATGCTAACATAAAATTTTGTGTATATTCTTGATGCTTGACAAGATGGTAGGTTTTGGGAACTTTGGTTTCTGGCAGAGACTACTTTACTTTCTTCCACCTCATAGGATGTGGGGGATCCTGGACTAGTTAAATAGACTCCTAAATAAATTGCTCTCACAAGTTCACCTCTGCCCCTCCCCCACAGTCTGCAACTGTACAACCACAACCTGCCTCTCAGGTGAGAAGCTCTCCTGGGCATCTCCTCCAAAGCTCCACATGGGGACTTGGCTCTGCCAAAGTGTTCAGCCCAAGAAGACAGCCTGCACCCCAGGCTCCACAAAGGGCAAGTAATCCTCCCCAAATTAAGCTGGAGCTGATCTCATCTGGGAATTGGATAGGTCTTTATTTAAACAGGTGAATGTAGTCTTTCTTGATAGCTTGTGTATTAAAAAATGTAATGGTTCTCTCTAGGGCCTAAATGAACATTTGATCATAATCATTTCGTGTTGTCCTATAGCCAAATATCTTGTGATGTGTTCAGAATCAGAAGGAAGAAAGGCAAGGGGGAGAGAGGGCCCATGGGAGGGACTCTTCCAAGCTAATTTTGGTGGAATAGGCAGCACATGGCATTCTGGAGCACCATGTGGCTTGCATCACAGCTCAATGGCTGTTGGTGCTTTGTTCTTGCAGGCTGAATAGCCTGTATTTGTGTGGGAACGTTTGGCATGGAGCTGTTCCAACACATTTGTTTGAGACATTTCAAATATTGCAATTTAATGAGTAGAAATAAAAAAATATTTTTTGCTCAGGCAAATCTTTGGTTATTGGTATAGCATAAAGATAGATTCATATTTTGTGGCTTACTGGGGTGAAGCAATCTGAATTCTGAAATGGCAGGCATGTGCACCCTGGAGAAGTTGCTGGGGAAGGGAGACTGGGTTACTCTTAGAATGTCACTCCAGATGGCTAATGCCTACCAAGCATGCTCCAGGTTACAGTTCTGGGCTGCCTTGGTTCTGGGACACACATCCCACCTGTGAAGTTCCTCAGAAAGAAGCAGGAGAACCAAAGTACATATAGTTCTCCTCGACATAGCAATTTGACCTTACACTGCGAACTGTTGGCTTTCACATAAGATCTTAAAAAGACTATTAGGGGTAAGGGAAAACCATAATTAGATTTTATTGTATGAAAAAATCCATTTCCAATTTTTTTAAAGGAAAAAAGTGTTAGGAAAAGGATAAAATTGTGTTTTGACTTAATTATAAATGAGAAGACTAAATTTTAGGGAAATTACCAAATACACACAAGGACTTCACTAAAATTATGCCATCACTAGGAAGGGCCATATAGTTATCTGTGAAATGCTCACTAGGCCAGCACTGCAGCTGAAGAAGCCCACCTGGAAGGTGGAGAAGGCTGCAGATGCAGACCACCAAGTGATGGGAGATTCATTCTGTAAATATGTTTCTCTTATTGGTTAATGAATAAAGCACTGTTTGCCAATGAGGCAGAATGATAGGTGGAACTAGGAGACAAGGAGGATTCTGGGAAGTGTAGGCAGAAGAGTCCTCATGTAATTTCTGGGAAGAGAGGATGCAAGTGGGATGTTCTCTGGTAAGAGAAGACCATGTAGAAATACTTAGATTAATAATTATGGGTTAAAAATTAAGACAGAGCTAGCCAATAAGAAGCCTAATCCACTGGCCAACAGTATTATAATTAATATAAGTCTCTGAGTGTTCATTTGGGGTGACGTTGCTGTGGGACCAGGCTCGCTGGAAGAACACTGGCAACAACCGGGGGAAGCAGAGACAGTGTCTCTGTTCCCCCTGAGTCCTATTGTTTGCTAGAGACTTCTAGATGTCTTTTGAATAATGTCCTACATTATACATACATACATATATGGTGGCATGGAGTACAGAGATGGTTTGGCCAGTGGCTGCAGCAGCAGCAGCAGCACCAGCATGCAGGCAGGGAGCCAAAGCTCCACCTTGTCACCAGCAGCTGCCAGGGACTTCTGTTTAATCTTTGAGGAACCTCAACTCAGGTAAAATGGGGTCTTTGGTTTTGACACAGAAAGAGATTTCAGGAAGAGCCTGTATGAAGCAGAACTGAGCTTATTCAAGATATTAAAATATAGATGTGAAGTGAGGGTTAAGAGAAAGGTGCTCAGGAGATCACCCTGAGAACCTGGGCACGGGCTTCTCTGAAGGAGAATTGTGCTGTTGTCTTTGCCATAGTCAAGTATAGATTTCTAATGGATGCTGAAGTTGTTATCATCAGAGGGTTGCTAATAACCTAAATGAGGTCACAGGGTAGCTCCTGAGGGGCACCTGAAAGGATTTAAATTGGCAAGGAAAACTCTAGATGATGGGATTCAGGAAGGTAGGACATCTTTACTATAGACAAGGTCAAGAGTCTTATTTGGGATTCCCAGAAAATGACTGGGGGAAGGAATGAGGCTCTCCCTAAGTCATATACACTCAGGCCTGAAGCCTGGATCACTGTTATTTTAACAGAAAATGTCTATATAGAGGAGAAATGTCATCTCTATATCAACAACCTTTTTGAAAAAAGTGTTTTTTTGGCTTTTCAAGACAGGGTTTCTCTGTGTAACAGCCCTACCTGTCTTGGAACTCCTTCTGTAGACCAGGCTGGCCTTGACCTCACAGAGATCTGTCTGCCTTTGCCTCCCAAGTGCTGGGATTAAAGGTGGGCACCACCACTACTCAGCAACCTTTAGGGAAATTTCTAATTGCATTGAAATTCTTGCTTTTCTACTGGTGAGAAGGTTTAATCAAACCCTCAGCAAAGGATTCTTTTTCTTTCTCATGGCCATAGTTTTTTCTTGTCTTTGACCCTGCCAAAGAATAGACTACAGAATTCAGAGCACTGAGACCTCCCCTTCTCACCTTTGGGGTGAGCTCATGAGAGGCTCAAGGGTAGGACTTAGTCCTGGGAGAGGACAAATAAATCCCTGGTCCTAGGAGGACCAGAAGGTTGCTCTCTTGGGAAGTTGGAGTTAGGTAAGACAGGGAAGAATCTCATTAGCATCATTTTTGTTATAGTGGAAGAGGAAAATATTGGTAGCAGGATTTTACCATTTTTCAAATTTGTCTAGCTATGAGGTCCAGTAGATATGGAAAAAAGAAAGAGGAGTAGGGTCTATGTGTTCATATTAATATAGGAAAGACTGTTTTCTGAGCTATTGTTTGGTTATCAAGATGAGCACATTGAAAAGTAGAGAAAGCAAATACAATAGAGAAGTCTGTTTTGGAGGCACAGGTCTGTAATCTGAGCCCTCAGGAGGCTGAGTCTGGAGAACCATGAGTTCAAGGCCAGCCTAGTCTGTATACAAAGATTCTATCTCAAAAGCAAACTAATAAACAATATATAAATAATCCAGTTTCTCATTATTCAAGCTGGTGTTTTCCCTGGTGTATTTGGTCTGGAAATCCTTTATTTGTGTAACCCTGAGTTAGAGTGCTATGGAATGTTCCTTGGAAAAGACTGCCTTGGTGGTCTTAGAACTGTGAGTATGGTAAGACGTTTATAATCAAGTGTTGAGCTTCTTGCCAACATTGGGGAAGGAAGTTGGGGATTGGGGGGGAAGCAAAGCCACTGGGAGGGAAAGGTCAAGTGAAGATTAATTGTAGAAAATCGGAGAGTCAGGCTGCAGCTCAGTTGGTAGAGTACTTGTCTTGTATATATAAAGCCTTGGGTTAGACCCTGAGCACCACTCAAAGCTCTCAAGGTAGCACCTGCCTGTAATACCAGCACTGGAGAAGTGGAGGCAGGAGGATCAAAAGTTCCAGATTATCTTCTCCACATAGTAAGTCCAAGCCCAGCCTGAGGTACCAAGACACCCTGTCTCAGAGAGCAAAACAAAACAAAAAGCCAGAGAATTTCCTAGGAAACAGTTATAGTACTGAATGTGATTATAAGGGTATGGATTGCAATATAATTACCAAGGTCAAAGGTTTCTTTTCACACCAGATAATGTGGCAGTTGGATAAAAATGCACTGCAAAGGAGTGTAATGCATAGCAGCAGCAAGACAGCGACATTCAGCGACAAAGGAACTGATTCCCAGTTGGATGCAACACAGATGATGCAAAGAAGATAGCCCACATATCTACCTGTAGCTGATGCAGTTCTCATCCAGATCACCATGAATTTGGGGTCCTGGGGTGACCAGGGAAAACCCTACAAATTATCACAAGTAACTGCTTTTTCCCTTGGAAATATCTTCCATATTTTCAGAGAACCCACATTGTCTCTTTGGCAATACAGACAACTGTCATTTCTTATGTTGCTCAGTTTCCAATTCTTGTCCGTGGTAGCCACATTTCCATGATTTAATAAGCAGAATCAGAAGGGATATATCTGCTATTGTGACAGAATTATCTGAAAACCCTCCCGTAGTTTCTCCTTATGCTTAAGTAAACCAGAATCTCCCGTGTGGTCCACATGGCTTCCCCACTCTGAGTGCCTGTACCCGAGGCTCTGTTCCTAAAGTGCTCCTTTCCAGGCATCCCTGTCACAGTCTCTCCCCTGCTTACCTGCTTACAGTTTGTTCATCAAGACATCTACCATTCCTTCTGTGTGAATGTTTATCTGTTTCCTTGTTGTTTGTATTTGTTTGTCATTTAAGTATCAACTCCACATTTGAATAAGTCCTAAGTATGTTCCATTACTTCAGTTTTATGGCTCCATAGTTCATAGAATATATAAAATTCTAATTACTAACTTGTGTAATTAGTTTTGTAATTAACAAATATAAATACTAGAATTTAAGTCCTGCGGATGCCGACTCTTGTCTTATCTGCACCTGTCTGATGCTTATCATAATTCTCTGCATTAGTAGGTTTTTCTAGTCTTGTTCAATATGGGAAGGACATAAGAAAAAGACAATAAAGGACTCGCAGTGACAGGGAAGTGAGCACAGTAGCTAAAGCCGCCTACTCTTAAGTACTGGGAGTGGAAGACTAGTTAGAGTATGAATAGACCTCAGAGACAATTCCTTTTAGAGACTTTTAAAAATGATATCTGAGGAAAAAAAACTGTGACAAACAGCTTAGTGAGATAAAATATGTTCACTGTATGGAACAGGACAATGGGGGCTGTTTTGGATGAAAAATATAGACTTTCATGTCCAGGAAAACAAACTAAATGCCAATTAGAAGAAAATAGTGTTTCTAAATGTGTCCAAAGAACACTTGACTTGTGGGCTATTAATAGGGTTAACACAAAGACTTTGTTTTCTGGGTATGTCTGAGGAGTTCTGATTAGCTTACTTGCTTCCCCAGCTGAGATGTCCAGGGTGAAACTGTGAAGTCACAAGCGGCAGTACAATGCAGCAGTTGGCACAGGCGTGAGACACTATTTTTATTTTCAAAGTGTAACACCAACTTGGGAAATTTGGATTAGAAACTCTAAACAAAAGATGGTATGATTCTGAGAAATGGCTAAGTCTGCTGTCTGGAGACCTTTCTAAACATATCAGAGGTAGAACTCCAAAAGGAAATTTGGAATGAAGGCTTTTTTCCCAAAAGAGAAACTGTTCCAGCAATGCTATAAACACCCGAGAAGCTCTTTCAATCACTGAGTGTAACAGATGGAAATGACCGTCTGTGAGCATTTGCTCAGTCTCCTTTGAGAAGGGTCCACTTCCCAGGCTCTGCATAACTTTGACTTGGTCATATGGTCTGATTGGACTAAAGAGAAACAAGCAGAAGTCACGTTGGCCCAGAACATTTAAGAAAGTTTAACTGGCTCTTCCTTGACCTATCACAAAGACAGTCTATGAATGCTGGAGTCTGTTGCTGGTGGCCTCCTAGGGAGAAAGACCTTCCTCTACTTCAGAAATGAGCTGTGGTGAGGTTTGCTGGACTCTTGTTTCTGTGACATTAACTTACTTTGGGCTCGTATGAGGAACTCATTGATACTAAAACGGAAATGACAGAAGGCACTTAGAAACTGTCAGGTTTGGAGAATGGTGCTCACCATACATTCTTTGGATACTAAAAAAGTAAAAAAAAAAAAAAATCATAGAATGATTTTATAGCAAGAAAAGGATAGCTCCTATACCTACAGGAGGTTGGAGAAAGCAAATGGGAGTACTGTTAAGGAGAGAAAATAGGAACTAGGGAGATGGATCAGTGGTTCAGAGTTCATGTTGCTCTTCTTAATGACCCTAGTTGGGTTGCTAGCACTCATCTCAGGTGGCTCACAGCTGCCTGCAACTCTAGCTAGCCCTATAGGGATCTGATAGTCTCTTACTTCCACTAGCACATACTAGCTTTCTCTCTTTCTCACACACAAAGAGAAAATAAATAAACAAAACAGCAAAACAAAATACAAGCTAAAAATAATAAAAATAAATCTTAAATTAAAATAAATAAGTGTCAGAAAGCCAAATTCAAATGATTGCTAAGTAAAAATTAGATAGAGTTGACCATTAAAAAATTCAGTGGATAAATAAGAGAAAACAAGCAAAACTGTTAATGACCAGAGTGAGAGAGAGAGCAAAGGGCTGATATCCTTAATATAAAAATACCATACAAATGGAAATCAGAAGGAGAGCCAGACATAGAAGGGGAGGAGTCCAAGGCAATACACAACTGAGGGCTCCCTTCCAAAGTATAGACTGTAAACAACCAGGAAACTGGGGAAAAAATGTCAGTTTACCAGGATTCAAAGAAATGCAAATTAAGCCAAGATATTTTTCATCTGTCAGAATTCTCAAAATAGATTATATTCTCTTTCTAAAGGGGAAGCAAACTTTCACAGAATAATGTCAGATCCCTGGGAAAATAGTGTTTTTTTCTCATCTGCTGATGAATTTAAATTGCTTTCTATAGAACCATTTCATAATGTGCACTCTCAGAGTCCTATCATACTTTATACATTTTGACTCAATAATTCTTTTTTGATGAATTTAACTTCATTCCCAGAGATTTGGGCAATTGATTCATATTTATTTCAGCATACAGAATAAAGTAAATGGCCGATCATTCAGAATTGATAAAGAAGTTACGACCTATCTGTGCTCTGATGCACCCATGAGAAATGATGTCTTACAAAACTCTTTAATGGGGCAGCAGAGACAGTTCAGTCTATACCTGTAACATGCTTGCTGCAAGTCTTGAAAAGGCCTGGCATGGTGGTTCTTGCTGACAATCCAAGCTCTGAGGAGTAAGAGACAGGTGGATCTCTGTCAGTGACCAGACAGACTGACCTACTCTGTGAGCTCAAGGCCACCTGTCTCAAAAGACAAGGTGGGTGGCTCTGAAGAATGACACCTGAAGTTGGCCTTTAACCTCTACAGACATGCACACCTATCCAGGTGCATTCAGTCACATGAACTTACACACACACACACACACACACAACACACACCACACACACAGAGAGAGAGAGAGAGAGAGAGAGAGAGAGAGAGAGAGAGAGAGAGCGCAAACATGTACATGCTCACACATAACCTGGAAGACCACTGATACATTATTAATTGTGCTAAAAATATGATCTAAAGAGACCAACTACTCAGAAAAACTCTAGGATCATATGATAAAATGTTATCAATGAGTTTATTTAGACTTCAGAGAGTTCACATTTCTTTTTGTATGCTTCTATATTTTTGAATTGTTCTGTGATGGTTATAACTTTATCTGCACATGAAGTAATACATGTATTAGTAAGGTGTATCCCTGTAGGACATTTTAAGATTTTGAATGACAGGCTTTGTACTTCATAGTGTACTACTAGAAATAATGAATGTCACAATTTTGCTTTGTATGCAAAACCATTCTGGAATAGCTGAGGTATTTGTTGTCACTGTAATCCACAAATTTGCCCTCACTAAAAGATTCTTTTGCAAAAGTTAAGCTTATATATTTCAAGTGCTTTGGTGGACCTGAGATCATGACAGGACTCTCCTGAAAAACCTAGAGCCGGAGAATGAGTTCCAATGAGCAGAAGAGACTCTATGCTAGATTGCAAAGTGCTGATGCAGCTGCACGCAGAGGACTGGAATCTTCAGTTTACCATGGGGTGAGTTACACCAGACCCTTCACTGTCTGCATGGATGGTAGCCAACTTCTCTGTGTGACATTAATAACAGAAAAGCTGTGTGCTCATCAATTTTATTTTCAGGTGTTCTCCGATCCGAGAAACTTTGTGGCCAGGGGTCAAATTTTAAAGAGAAAGACTGATTTCAAATCTGAGATAAGCTTGGAAGTTGCCTCAGTTTTTGAAGAATGTGTTAGGCTAGCACTTTGGCTATGGTCCTACACTGGCATGGCTTCTACCTTGGATTTGACAACTGCATGGCAATGGGTATTTCTAAACGTTTCCTTTTGGGTCACTGCTTGAGTCATCATTAGTCATGCACAAATATGAAAAAACATGGGTCACATTCTATAGTCAGTTACAATGTGTCTGTTGGTGTGTGTGTGTACATATGTAACACATGTAGAAAGCAAACAGGACTGAGGATGTAGCTTAGCATGCAGACACTTCAAAAAGGGTTTAGGGACAGTCTGGGATGTCTGATGTCCTGTCTCCAAAAGAATGGAGGAGAAAGAGATAGAGATAGAGATAGAGATAGAGATAGAGATAGAGAGACAGAGAGAGAGACAGAGAGAGAGACAGAGAGAGAGACGGAGAGAGGGAGAGAGAGAGAGGGAGAGAGAGAGAGGAAGAGGAAAGGAAAGAAGGGAAAGAGGAAAAGAAAATACATTGACTGCACAAGTTTCCCAGCTGACAAGATGATAGAGCTACTGCTATCCTGAAATGTTGAGTAATTAAAAGAGACTTTAAAGACCATTGTTTTACAGTTCAATTTTTATTATAAAAAAGAATAAGCCATATGATAAATCTACATTTAAGAATCCAGTGTTCTGTGGCTGCTCCCAGAAGTGAGCCATATCAGTTAGGAGTAATTATTTCAAGTAATAATAGTGAAGTCATGAAAAGTTACTCGAATGAAAATGATCTCCACAACACCTTCAATTTTATAATAATTCTAGAGCTATTGTGTAATCCAAGTGTGAATTTAAGAATGGTGCTAATCTGTGTGTGTTCCAGTGGCTTGACTGTTGCTGTGTTGAACATCATGATCAATAGCAACTTGGGGAGAAAAGGGTTATTTCAGGTTACAGGTTACGGTCTATCACCAAGGGAAGCCAAATCAGGAGCTCCTCTAGCAGGACAACTTGAAGCACAAACCATAGAGGAACACTACTTCCTTGATTGCCCAAGACTCCTGTTTAGCAACCTTTCCTTATACAGCCCAGGCCCACCCACCTAAGGATGGTACTGCCCATAGTGGGCTGAACCCTCCCACATTAGTTAGCAATCAAGAAAATACTCTCACAGACAGGCCCACAGGCTAATCTGATAGAGGTAATTCTTCAATTGAGGGTCCCTCTTCCCAGTTGATAGGTTGACAACCAAGGAGCTAGCATGGGGTTCAATGTTAGAAGATATAGGAAGTGAAAAACCACGGAATTAACCCTGTGAGTTTGCTTACTGGAGACCAAGGAAGAACCATCATGAAGTTTACTAAAAGTACATGCAGATACACGATTTTTCTCATGTTTGAATGAAAAACAAATAGCTGACACTTCTGTAGAGTTCCCTTCCCTTCTTGCTATCACATTGATTCTCTACATTAATTAATTAATTAGTCAGTTAATTAAGACAATGTCTTATGTAGTCCATGATGACCTCAAAATCAACATTGAACTTCTGATTCTCTTGTATTCATCTCCAATGTGCTGGGATTACAGGTATGCCCCACCACCCTTCATTTATGTGGTGCAGGGGAAAGAACCCAGGGCTTGGTAGATGCTAGAGGAGAGCTTTACCCACAGAGCCAGATATCCAGCATCCTTTTTTTTTTAAATGAAAATGAATTGTGGGTTCACATACATGTCTCCTCTCCTTTCCCTTGCTCACTGTCTCCTATAGCCTCCCAATCAGTTTCCTGAATCTCCAAAATCCACCCAAGTCATCAATGAACCTCCCATTAATTAGCCTGGTGTTCAGTTCTATACCATTGCACTATCCTTCATAACCTACAAGCAGCACTGGACACAACTATCCCCTGGTGTTACTTGATGTCTTTCACAATGACTTCCACACCCACTCTTTCAAGGTTTCTTCCTTCCTAACCATTACCAACCAATCAGGATAGACTCTTACCTTGTCTCCCCAAACCTCACAGACTACTGGGGAAGATAACAGAGGAATACAACCTTCCTTCCCATTCTATCTCTTTTTATGTCTTGATTGTACCTGAGATTTCTGAGGTATGGTTCACTGTGTGTGTGTGTGTGTGTGTGTGTGTGTGTGTGTGTGTGTGTGTGTGTGTGTGTGTGAATTAATCCACACTATATTTCCTATTTGAAGAGCTTCTCTGAAAACTTTTTAAAACAACTTTTAATTTTTGAGAACACCATACATGTACATAATGAATTATGACTATCTGCCCCTCATAACTTCATGTCTTCATTGTTGTTTGTTTGCTTGCTTAAAATCATGAAGTACTGTGAATACTGCCCATATATGCAAGAGTATGTGATCATCTGAAACATGGGAAGCCTAGCAGTGGACACATCTCAAAAAGGAATGGCCTTCCATCAGCAAATATTCACTGCCCATATGTGATGGGGCTTGGAGATTAGCTACCTCATCCATTCCAGGATTGCTGGCTTGGTCTTGTATAGCTCATGCACAGTTAACTATAGGTGTGCAGAGCTCATGACTGCAATAACTGTGCAATATACAAAAGACAGTGTTTCACAGTACTCCTCCTCACCCTCTGGTTCTTACTTTCTTGTGCCTCGTTGAACTCTTTTGGGAAGTATAATCATCTAGTTTGGTTACAGAGTCTGACACCTGAAATGCCCTTCGATACCATCAATCCAGTGACCTCCAGAGCTAAGAATGTGAAGCCAGGCAGTGTTATCCTGACAACAACACTGATGTGAGTGATTCTTCGTGTGCTCCTTGTCATCTGATGAGGCACTGAACACTTTGCATGCACCATCGCAAGTGACACTTACAACTCAGTGAGCTGCTTGTTTGGTCTCATTTTATCAGATGAAGAAGACTGAAGCCAAAAAGTTTCTTCTCCTCAAGGGCATAGTTCATAAGTGATGAAAGTTCTGATCAAGCAATGTCCATGCTAGTTAGAAATCCCATCTCTTAGCACTTGCCTGGCATGCTCCACAGCTAATCTCTTAGCACTAGCCTGGCACGTTCTACAGTTAGGCAATGGATTGGTATCTGAAATCTATTTTTCCATAGTGAAGCATTTCTGTGGTGGATCCATTTCCTTCCATGTTGACATTGGTATATGAAGCTGAACCTTGTGGTGACAGTTGTGCCAGTGGATCCACTGTTACAGAGCCTTCATCTATTCTGAATGATTTAGGAATGATATCTTCATAACAACGTCAATAGCCTTTTGTTTTCATAGGCCATAAAACCACCATTCTTCAGAAGCTGGATCATTTTAACAGTTCTGTCAATAAAGGACTTCAAGGTGGCTGCCAGATGGAGGCATGCTACACAAGACTGTTTACACATAAGCCCATACTGATATCACAGAGCATTTCAGTGTAGTCTGAGAAGGTGATCAGCAGAGTTTTCCTTTTCTTGCATCACTCAGAAAGCCATTCGCTCTTTTTAATGACAGAGCAATCTGTGTATTTTTGCAGTAGCAGTAAGTAGCATTGGAAAGCAAGGCGATATCATCAATAGAGGCACAGTATGCTGATGCAAAATTAACGAGCAAGATGGCAGTCTCCTTTCTAAGCAAATAGAGCTTCGTAATACAGTACGCCTTCTCCATTAAGTCTCATCTCAGGAGCTAGAGAGTATGAGTACTACGGAGGAGGTGTGGGCTCAATGCTGTAGCAGTGACTAGTGAAGAACACTGTGATTGATGGACAAGGGCTGCACATGGGAGTGAGTACCTATGCAGTAGAAAGATTGCATCCCTCCTTTTAAAACTTACTCCTCGATTGTCTCACAGGTCAGCAACATGGCTGAAAAGTAACTGGTGTCACTGATTTGTATTCAGCAAGATAAAGTAAGTGACTCAGTAAAAACTGATAGATATCTGAGAAAGCAATGTGAGTACCACTCTGAGTTTGAGGTATATTCAATGATCATCAGGGCCAGCAGCATGTATACCACTCTAGCCTTGCTCACTGGAGAAATTATCACTTCATCACCTGGCTAAGCTTTAGATTTCTCTGTCCAGTGTAGAGATCCACATTCTTAATAAATACAGAGCTAAGTAAACAGAAAAGGGCTACACTGTGCATTCAAATACAGTGCATTGGACCATGGAACTGTAAGAAGCCAGAGATGGAGAGGAATCTTTGAACTACAAACTTGCATGATTTGCATACAAGTCATGTGTGGCCTCAGAGTAAATCCTATGTGATAGCAGGTGCAGAGTTCTGCTCCTGTTTGGATGTTGTGCTTTCCAAATGTGTGTTGAAATGTAACTGACATTGTCGTTACTGAGGTTAGGAATCATTAAGAGCAGTAGGAGTGGTGTTCTCACAAATGGGTAATGACATCATCAAATGGGAAGACTTCTCACCTTCCTTCTCTTGTGTCCCAGCCTTTCCCCATGACAGGACCCAGCAAGAAATCATTGGCAGTATCTTGATCTTGAATGCTCCAGACTCTTGAGCTGTGAGAAAACAAATTTATTTGTTATGTAAATTACTAGTGTCCAGCATTCTGTTATAACAGGACAGAGAGACAAGCACATAGAGAACTGTGATGCATGCTTCATTCAGATTTGATACATCCTAGAAAGTGCTGCCTGGTGGAGCTTGCCTTGGTGACCACCTAGTCTTCTTCAGTAGAGCTCTTTTAATAGACTAGTGGGTTCATAGAGAAAGGTACTGGAAATTGTTAGTACAGGTGCTCAGAAAGCTTTGAAATGCTTTTTCCAATGTTTTACATGGAAATTGTAGGAACCAGAAAAACTGCATATAAGTGGGCATGCAACAGACAAATCGTTTGTGACAGTGCTGCCTGCAGAACAGTTAGCTTTGTGGAATGGAGTCTCTTAGTGGCTGGAGGCAGAGTGGCAGGGGACATTAGTCGGCTAGGGGCATCCTTGGCTAGCCAGGGTCTAGACACAGTCATGTGCTCATTTGTCTTTAATAATGATGAGCCCATGAATATTTTGCTTATTCCAAAACTAAATTATTGTATGACCACTGAGTTTATATGTCCTTGTAGTCTAAGATAAATAATTTACTTAAAAACATAAACATGAGAGCTTCGGAGACAGCTCAGTCAGTAAAGTGCTTGCCCTGCAAGCACAAGACCCTGAGATTGATCTCCAGAAGCTATAGGAAGAGCTGGGTATAATACCATACACTTGTCATAACAAGGATCCCTGGAGCTCACTGGCCAGCCAGTCTAGCATAGTCAGCAAGCTGCAGGCCATTGAGACACCCTATCTCCCCAATACAAGGTGGATGGCTTCCAAGGAATGATATACAAAGCTGACCTGCCTCCACACATTTATGCACACAAGTGCATACACATACCCACATACACATGCATTTGTATGAACATGCACAGAGATCTACACACACACACACACACACACACACACACCACAAAAGCTAATAAAACTACCACAATCAATTCAAGGCATAGTTCTGTAGGATCTCATTGCTCTCGAAACACCTTTTGCCTTCATATACTGATAAAGAGAAAATGGCTGTTACCCAAGAAATGACCAGTCTGTTTTCCAAAACCTTTGATTCTATACAAAGTGTTAATATCAAGCCTAAAGGGGACTATTAGGTGATACTTATAGCTAAAGAACCATTTCCCTGGCATCAAAGGTGGTATGCTCACAGTTGCCAAAATGGGCATGGGGCTGTGGCTCTGTTGGTAGATGCTCACTTAGCATTCATGAAGCAGTAAAGCCTCCGGCCTGCTACTCTAATCTACTTCTTCCTGCCCAAGGGATGTTTAGCCTCAGGCCAGACATCTCAGGACAAGGCCCCTTCTCCTCCCTCAGCTACAATATTCTCCCTTTGGAGACTCCTCTGAGATTCTTTGAAATAAGTGTGGAGAGACTGCTTTGGAAACACCAAGTCTACAGTAAGAAGAGACATCTGGGACTAAGGTGATGGATAGCTTGATGGTGTGACAAGGAACTGAGAAGCAGCCTGTGTAGAAACAGAGAAAGAATGAAGAGGAAACAATAATCAACCTTGAAATCACAAGGGAGAAAAGAAAACAAAACCAAAAACAACAGGAGAAAGAGCTGAGGCAAGAGAGAGATGAAACTCAGTATAGCAGGACAGAAGTCAAAGCCATTAAAAGAAGGCAAGAGGGCAAATGTTTCAGATAGTAAACCAGAAGGTCTTTCGGACTCTTCTAGGTCTGATCTTGATGGAGTGACTTAATTATCTTGTCAGGTGTTGATTCTAGACCATCCGATGCAGCTAGGTATGCGTCCAAGGGAGAAATCATATGCTATAGCAGAGCAGAAGCTGTGTCTTATTTTCAACTGCAGTTTGTCTATGTTATGTAGACACAGTATATAAGCAAGCAATTTCCCTACCAAATAGTAAGTACTTGGATATGACAATGTAGTTACCCTGATATAAATGCATGTTGTTTCCAATGAAGATTACACTGAAGCTATGAATGTATTGGGTGGACTTGTTTTTGCTGTTGTTTTGTTCTCTGAGACAGGGTCTCCTAGTCTTGAACTTCTGACCCTCCTGCCTCAGCCTCTGTTCTGGGGTCATATGTGAGCACACCATATTGTGTGCTTTTACAGGATTGGTCCCTGAGAATTTCCAAGTAGATTGAACTATGACTGGACCACTGAGAGAAGTGGCCCAGGGCTGTCACATATCCTCAGAGAACAAGGCTGTCGATTATTTAATTTCAACGCGTACTGGGCATTTCTTTGTATCAGAGACTTTCTCATCATGATAGCTTGCAGAAGTGACAACTCTGCCCATGGCAGGGCTTTCACTAACATGGCACAAGATGTCACAGTCCATAAATAAGGAGCTTCCTGTGGTATCTGAGGTTGTTTCCTATCTCTTGTTACCTGGGGGCATAAACCTCAGCATGTGACTAAGCCATTTACTTTCTTTTCTATAGATAAAAGTGCTGTTAGCACAAGTAGCCTGAGGGATAGGTACTTTCATTTGAGGACTTCCATAAAGCATCTCTCATAATAAAAACTGAAAAGCTCACCTCACTGATCCTGCTGCACTCACAGCTTCGCCACTATAGAGTTGCCAGTGCCGTGATGGACTGAAACCCACAAACTGTGAGCCAAGATCTTTCTCCTTCAGTTGCTTCCTGTCAAGTGTCTGGTCACAACACTAAGAAAGTAACTAGCACACAAGTATATTACATCTAGTGGAATGCCTGACAGCAATCAGTGTTTACTCTCTGTCCTGCCCCAAACCAGCGTTCCTCTAAAGGGCATGCAGAGGCTGAGAGAAGTACCAATGTCATAATTGTCTGTCTGACTCTTGCTAACAATCCCCTCCTTAGCTTCGTGGCCTGTGTGTTTTTTGAGGTTCAGTTCCTTCTCATGGGCAGTCCTGTGCTCAGAACAGTCATGACTTGGTCTCATGTTCTATGGCTGTCATGAGGCATTCAACATTATTTTTGGAATGATTCTTTGTTTCTCCATTTTGGTTTGGACCCCACAAACTGTGCAACTGGTTTAGACTATAGGATGCTCCCTGAGTGACATAGTCTTGCCTCTATGGACAGGGAGTAAATCACAGCCAGGCTAGCTGCTTGTGGAGGAAGGAACACAGGATCAAACACAGTCTCTACTAGGTTAGTTACTTTCTTTATGCTCTGACAAATACATGGCAGAAGCAGCTGAAGAAAGAAACCTTTATTTTGGCTCATGGTTTGAGAGGACAATCCACCATGGTGACAGGAACATGAGGCAGATGATCACATGGCATCCACAGTAAGGAAGCAGAGAGAGATGGATGCTGGTGCTCAGCTCACTCTCCATTTCTATTCAGTCTGGGGCCCCAGACTGTGGAATCGTCCCTTGGGTGAATCCAGATCACAGCCACCTGACAGTGAGCATGAGCTATCACATCTACAAAGGTTTCACTGGTCAAGGACAGCACTGAGGGAAGTTGGGATGAATATCAAGTGTCTCCTTTCTCTACTTTTTGTTGCATATTGGGATTCTCAAAATATACGTATTCTCATATCCTTCTACACAAACCAAATAATACAGCTGCCAAAGGACCGAGATATTTTGGGACACATTTGTTTTTCTTACATTTTGTTGATGTCTAAACACAGTCCTTTTGAAGTGAGCATTTGCTAGTTGAAGTTAATTTATTCATGCCTTTACATTGACTCTTCTTCATGGTGTTTATGACATAGGATGCAGAAGCCCCATTTCCAACATCTAAAAGCAGAGCTCAAGGCCCTACAGAGTCAGGGGTGTGGGTGTGGGGTGGGTGTGGGAGGAGTGAGACCAGGTGAGAGGCTGAGATCAGGTGGGAGGCATTTAATAAACTTGTGCTGTGTTTGCTCCTAGCCGGTACATCCTCCTAAGAAGTTTCTCACTGACACAGATTTACAAAGAATATCTGTGTTTCTGGAGTCTGTGACACCTAACACAGGCCCACAATTTGGGAGTCCACATGGAAGCATATACCTAGGGGTAGTTAGTCAAGAAGGGACAAGGCTTAAACTAAGACCTTTGGGCTGATTTACATAGATGACATGGGTCGTGGTGACATTTAAAGTAGTGGTGATATGAAATACAAGAAGATGCCTTTAGTCTGAATAAGTTTTCAAAGACTTTGAATAGCAAGAAAAAGGCATCGAGATAACAGTGCACAGGGGCCTTCTCATGGCATATTCAAAGCCTCCTGGCATCTGAGTGGCAGTGTTCTGTAAGAGACCCGCAGGGGGAGAAGAGTGGAGTTTGCTTGACTTCACTGCCCCTGAGACCCAAGCTGAGAGTGGTCACCTTGACAATGGAACTGGGTGTGATGAAAAGAAAGAGAGGCAATGAAAGATTTTGCTTTTATTCTTCCTTTCAATCTCTTTTCAGACTGAAGAGCCAAAATGACATATTACTTGGTGAAGTGTACTGTGCCCCAGGTCAGAGCAAAACAATCAAAGAGCTTGTTACTGTAATTTACAAATTTTTGAGCATGGGTCCATAAATTAAGATATTTGTATAAATGCTGCAATTTTTAATTAAATGGCATGAAACCTGCTGCAATGTATCTGGTGCCATTTTCCTGTCTGGTGTTGTTATTAGTAATTAAAATCTATTAAACTCCCATGAGAGGCTTGAGTCCTTTTAAGAGAGAAATGAAAATTGTTTTTAGATATAGTGCTTAATTGGAAGAAAAAAGTGGTTTTCTTCAGGGAAGGAAGACAATTTCGAACTAAGTGAAAGCCAGGGAGTGGATATTTCCATAAAATTCAGAGAAATACTGAATGGTGGTTTCAGTTAACTCCTTGAATCCCCCCCCCCACACACACAGATCATTTCTAATTTAAAAGGGGGAGTGAAGTTTTACTTTGGAATCCTGACAAACCAACAGGAGGCTGGGAACCAGTTTGGAAAATGGAGAGAAAGTTAGTTGTGTTGCTAGGCAACAGAATTTGGAGCTGAGCTCTCCTTTCTTAAGGATTGGTGTGATGCTTTGGTTCTGCAAATAGTCACTATTTATTTACCGATTCCTTGTGAATCAGAATGACTGTTCTCAGAGTGACACTTACTAAGCCGGAAGGAGCACAATGCAGCCAATTAGAACATGATTAGGAAGCCAAAACTTGGGTGCATAGTTAGTATTTACCAAGTTGAAAAAAAAAATGGCTGCCGAATGCCACTTGGACAGAAGTGCATTCCATATTCCAATATTATTCCTAATTAGAGCTTCCTTTCTTAGAGAGCTGTGGATGACCAACAAAAATGTATTGTAACAATGAGAATGGCTCACTGAAGACAAATGGCTTTGAGGATGACTAAAGAAAGCAAAAGGCCATCCCTGTTTAAAGGACATGATGTATGTTGCAAGGTCAAGCCCTATGTTAAAGGTCATGATGTGTGTGCAAGAACACACCCCATGTTAAACGCTGGGATGTGTGTGAGGCTGGCCCCATAGGAGACTGTCCTCCCATGCCATTCCTTCACACATACAAGGTGGGGCACTGCCTGTTTTGGGGTGCACATTCCAAAAAATTCCAATAAAGGAGTGGGAGGGGTCAGAAGAGACTCTAGGGGATGGCAGGACAGGAGCTGGCTAGCTCTTCAGTTCTCTTTCCGAAGAATTAGACTTCGTGTTGGAGGAAGGGAAGGAAGACACTTCCAGCTCTTGAGAGAAAGGGGAGGACTTGATTAATGCACGGGAGGGAGAGAACCGGTTTTGAGAAAGGAATCTTTGATCAATGAGATGAAGGGGAATCTTCCAGCCCACCCCTATCCCAGCCACTTTGAAAGAATAAAAGGAAGCAAAATCAGGGCACAGCTGTTGTTATTTAAAAACAAAACCAAAGAGAAAGAAGAAAAGGACAAGGAAAACTGCAAATATCTTCTCAAGGGGTGTGTGGAAGGAGAAAGAGTGGGCTTTGTCAGAACTGGCCTTCAAGCTGGGGGACAAAGTAGAGGCTGTTATATGGGGTGCCGTGGGCTGCCTACAGTTCTGGAAGAGATGAGGAGACTGTGCTGCAGACCTGGGCATGTGTTTAGGAGATGTAGACGTGTCTGTCAGATGTGAGCATGGAGACTGGCTTTTGTCACATGCCTGCTGTGCTCAGGCTATCTTCCCCATGCTCCTGCTATTAATTCTTTTTAAAGATTTAATTATAAAATTTGAACTCAACACATTATGTCATAGACATGTCTTCATGGCTAGATGCTCTTGACATCTACTTTTTTATTTTAAATTTATTTTTAAATTAGCATACAAGACATTCATTATGGCATTTTCATACATAATTTTGGTTGACCTTCCTCCCCCTTCTTCTCCCATCTGTCTGTGTCCTTGTACATTGCAGGCTCTCTAGTGTCTTCTTCCACTTTCATGTCATGGGTCCTGTTGCCTGCCTCCATTTCCTCCTCTCATGTTCTCTTTTCCAGTGTTACAGCCTATACCCACACTCATCCCCATTAGGTACATACAGGATCTATATACAAGAGAGACCCTGTGATATTTGAATTGTTGAGTCTTGGAAATTATACTCAAAATGATATTTTCTGGACTCAAATGTTTTCTTGAAAACTTCATTTTTTCTTTACTGATGAATAAAATTCCATTGTGTATTATCCATTCATCAGCTGATGGACATCTATGCTGGTTCTACTTCCTGGTTATTGAGAGCAGTATAGCAATAAACATGGATGCACAGATATCTCTGTGATAGGGTAGAGATTCCTTGGGAATATGCCCGCAAGTGGAAGAGTTGGGTCCTATGGCAGTTCTAGTTTTAATTTCCTGAGTAATCTCCATACTGATTTCCTTAGTGGCTATACTGGTTTACACTTTTCACCAGCCGTGAGCAAGGATTCCTCTTTCCCATATCCTTGCCAGCATCTGTTATCATCTGTTTCCTGATGATATGGGATCTCTATTATAAACAGAACAATTGCCCTAAAAATTTATAATGCATGAAGCCACAGAGAGAAAAGCGGAGATTCTCTGTCCCTATCTGAAGGACTGTGAGACAGATGTGCTCAGGAGGTTGAGCACCTCATCACATGTGTTCAGGCTTAGCATCATCCCAACTGCAAAGTGAAGGCAGACTCAGCTCCGCCCGCTGGCTCCTTCCAGAAGCATGTTTGCTCCTTGTCTTTCTGATTGGGGTGTTAATGTGAGTGGCCAGGTGTCCCACTTCTCCTTCTGAGCTTCTGTGAAGCACAGCCCAGGTGGGCAGGACTGTTTGCATGGACTTTCTGCAGTTTCTCTGAAAACGACAAAGACATAAAGTACAGGAATGCCTAGTGGCTAACACAACAGTGGCATTTTCTCTTGGGCTGGTTGTTTTGTGTGTATTCTTGTGTCAGTGTGTCCGTGTGTTGAGTATATATGCGAGTGTGTACATTCATGTGTGTGAGTGTGCATGCATGTCTTAGTTAGGGTTTCTATTGCTATGATAAACACCATGACCAAAGCAACGTGGGTAGGGAAGGGTTTATTTGACTACACTTCCACATTATAGACCATCATCAAAGGAAATCAGGACAGAAACTCAAGTATGGCAGGGACTGAGAGGTAGAAGCTGATACAGAGGCCATGGAGGGCTGCTGCTTACTGGCTTGCTCCCCATAAACCTGATTTCATATAGAGTCACGACCACCATCCTGGGGTGGCTCCACCCACAATGGGCTGAGCCTTCATGCGTCAATTGCTAATTAAGAAAATGCCCTACAGGCTTGCTTATAGCCTGATCTTATGGAAGCATTTTCCTAATTGAAGTTCCCTCCTCTCGGATGACTTCATCTTTTATCAGGTTTACATAAAACTAGCTAGAACAACGTGTGGATGTGAGTGTTCAAGCGTGTGAGTGTACATGTCGGTGTGCACATGTGTGTGTATGTATGAATGTGAATATTCATGTGTGATATGTGTGTTCATGTGTGAATTGTGAGTGTTCATGTGTCTGAGTGAGTATGTGGGTAAATGTTCCATATATGTGTGTGATTATGTGATGCGGCTGTGTGTTCATGTGTGATTGTATATGTGAATTGGTGATTGTTGGTGTATTTGTTTGTGTGTGATCCTAACTATTTGTTTGTGTGTTCCTTCCTGCCTGTGTTCATGAGAAGCTAGAGGTCAACTTTAAGTGTCCTTCCTTGGGTGTTGTCAACCTTGATTTTTGGGGCAGGGTCTTTTACTGGCTCAAAGCTCACCAATCAGGCTGGCTGGCCACCGAGCCCCAAAGATCCTCCTGTCTCTGCCTCCCCAGTGCTAGGATTACCACCACACACCACCATGAATAACTTTTTAACATGGGTTCTGGGGATTGAACTCAGGTCCTCATGATTGTACAGCAAGCGCTGGACTGGCTGCATCAGCTCTCCAGCCCTTCTTATGCTTTTTCTTATGTCCTGAATACTGTGACCTCAAGTTTTCAAACTTTTAATCAACTTCCAAGTTTCCTAGTTACAGTGAATGATATTTGGAATTCCGTTTCTACTCTGCCACTTAGATGGAGGGTTATGTTCGCATGGCTGCACACCTGTCTAGTGAAATGCATGAATGGGACTGTCACTTTGGAAGGCTCTTGGTGATAAGGACTTGCCATTGCTAATTGCTGCTTGTGCTTTTGGGATTTGAGATGGAGCTTCTTAGAATACGTCCAAGTACCTGGAAGGCTGTTCCTGCCATAAGGATGCGGGTCACAGCTGCCAGTCAGAGCCATCTGCAGGGTAGGAATGAGGAGTGCAGGGAGAGCAGCCTCCTTGATTAGCACCCCTGTGATTCCCAACTCAGAAGTACTCCCTAGCCTGATTCCAAGAGTGTCTCTGGGGGCCAGGGAAGTTCTTTGACGTAGAAGATGTAGACAGAGTCCAGATTCCACAGTAAATCCCACGGGCAGCACCAGGCCTCAGTTCTGTTGACTCTTAGCTGGGACTCCTGGCCAAGCTGGCCAGCTTTTCCCCCGGGACCTATTGCTGGCTTCATATGGTTTTTCACTCTGCTTTGTGGGGCATCACCTGTCAGGACACTGCTGTGAAAGCATCAATCACACAGGGCCCTCAGCTCTTTATCTCCACTGAGCATCTCTGGCTGCAAGGACCTCTGGTTCATAACCAGATGTATCGATCAGAGCTGTCTGGGGGCTGGCCCTAATGGATACACTGAATAGAGTTAGCCATTAAGCATGGAGCTAAATAGTTCATTTTCTTCCACGAGATGGAATAAGATCGCTCCAAGGAACATTTGGTATTGAAATCACAAGAGCTGAAATGCCACAGAACTTAAAAAAAAGTAAGTTTTCAGAATTGATTATAATATTTCTAAAGAGATTCTTTACCTTTTCACAAAATCAAACTTTGTACTTGGACTTGTCAAGCACCAGCTTTTAGAGAAGCCTGTTTTTATGGCTCTGTCTGATTAATGGAAAGAGTCCTTTTCTTCACTGTAATAAAAACCAGGCTGTCTTACGGTGCCCTTCGAAACAGAAATCAAGAGATGATTTGAGCAGAATATTAACGCTGCTCTTTTAGACTTCTGGGTTTTCTCCTATTTTAATAGACTAATTTAAAGCTGATCTCTCTAAAATGCAATCTACATTTGTGAAATGTGAGTGTTTATCACAGGGTTCGATGGTGATCTCCTGACACTCCTTATTCAGGGAGAGCAGAGGAAAGGCAGGCAAGCAACCATCTTCTTTTGTGCACCGTGTGTGCTTGAATGAGCCAGATGGATGCGTGATTAGATGAATTTGGGCTTCTCTGTCATTTTATTGCAGCTATTGTTACACTTTAGAACTCATGGGGCATAATTTTTAATTCAAGAACAGAGTGGCTCTCGTCTTTGGGATGGTTTCTCAGTTTCTAGTGATAAGGTCTTTTAGAATAGGCCTTGATCTCAGAATACTGCAAGGCTTCTTTTTACTATGCATCGATTTGCTTTAACCCCACCCTACAGTAAATCTTAACACTTCTGTTAATTAGGGTGTTTCCCAGCAGCCATGAGCCCCTGTAGCTCAGCAGGCATCAGAATTACTTTAATACCTGCACCTTTAAAATCCCCTGTGAGCCAGGAGCATGAGCTGTCCCGCTGAACCTCATCAGTTTACTCTGCCAAAACACCACTCCTCTCTATCATTCCCCGTTCTCCTGTGCAAGAGCCTTTTGGGATAGTTCCCCCCCCCCATCATTCCTTCTGTTCACAGTATTTCAATACCTCTCACACACAACAAAAATCCCTACCATATTTCATTGTGTGAGCTCTGTACCATGGCTTCTAGGTAGCAGACCTTCAACCTCAGTTCTACCTAGTTTGAGCGTGGTTACAAAAGAAGGAGCCAGCCAATGAATGGAAACAAAGTAGTAACAGAAGAAGAGAAGACTGGATGAGAGAATAGGAGGATGGTGATGTCCTATAAGGGCCTATGAGATAATTTCTTTGATGGTGTAACCACTACAAGTTGCCCAGGCTCTTGTAAATAAGCCCTCAGTGTAAATAAGCACACTACCATAAGCAACCCCAATTAAACTTACTGAATCACACACACGAAGACTTGGAAGTTGAAAGGAGACTAGTTGGGAAGAAAAGGTTCAGTGGGAAGAGAAGAGTGATGAAGAGGGTGATGAGGGTAAATGCGATTGAAATACATGATATACTTGTATGACTAGGTGACAGTGAAACTCAAGGGCCAACAAAACATCGTGGTGGGAAAAGGCACTAGCCACCAAACCCAATGACCTGAGTTCAATCTCTGAGACCTACATGGTGAAAGGAGAGAACTGGCTCCCACAAGTTGTCATCCTGACCTCCATACGCATGGTGCTCTCTCTCTCCCTGTCTCTGTCTCTGTCTCTCTCTCTGTCTCTGTCTCTGTCTCTCTCTCTCTCACACACACACAGAGGCACAGACTCAGAGGCACATTCACAAGAGAAGAAGGAGGAGGAAGAAGGAGAAGAAGAAAAAGAAGCTGTGCTTCAGCTAAGGGGGAAAATGAGCTTTCTAATGTGACAGGGTGTTGTAAAGATCTTATTGTGACTCACAGAATTAGTTCAATAAACTTTAGCTGACCAACACCCTCTCTTTACAATGCAGGGATTATGAAGAAAATGTCTACAGGAAATTGAGTGTGACTGGCCCAAGGCCAGACAGCCAGTAAAGAAGGGATCTAAGAACTGAACAAAAGGAGGTTGGTCCTGGCAGCCATAGTCACCATCATGTGTGCTCTGCATTTACACTAAAACCGTTAATTTTTCCCTGACAGCTCTCTTCCCCTGGACCAATCCCCTGGAAATCCCCAGTGCTTACCACTTGCATCAATGTTGTTCAAATTATCCTTTTTGGAGTCCTTGGGTGCTATTGCCTCATCTTTGGTATTTCAAGAATTCCTTAGGAATATCATCTACAATGAAGATTTGAGATGGGAGATGTTGCTCAGAATGCTTCTCAGCATCCAGGAAGACCTAAATTTCATCCTCAGTGCCACATAAACTGAGTGTGGTAGGTACCACACTCTTATAATCCCAACACTCTGGAGGTAGATACAGGAGGATCACAAGTTCAAGTCATCTTTGGTGACATCAATTGTTCCAGGTCAGACTAGAATACATGAGACCCTGTCTCAAAAAAGAAAAGAGATACAGATTTCCATTCTCAATACCTGAGAAAGGAAGATGTAGACGTTCTAAGAGGGATCCTGATATCTAGCAGCACTCTTGGCCAATGGTCATTGTCCTTTTAGCATCTCTTACTTTCTTGCTCTTGGTGGCCCCCTTCCGCTGGAGAGGCACTGCATTTTGCATGTATTTCTGGGATTTCCTGCCAAAGACTCCTTTCATAATTATTCTTTACCCTTGACAGAACACAAAATCCAAAACCCAAAACCAAAAAACAAAATGACCAAGCAAACAAGAAACCACCACAACAAATACACTTACTAGCTACACTCCTGGAAATCATGGTGTTCCTTTCATAGAGCATCTTGACAACCATCTTCTGATTAACAAATCACCCACACTCTTAAGTACACAAGCAAGAACTGTATGTATGCACCATGCTTATATTATTTTATTTGCACCTTTCTTAATTAGGCTAATTACTAAAATATGTTCAAGGCAAGAATATTCTAAAAGTGAGGAACAGTTTACAAAGGGACAACTTGGACTAGAAAAACATGATAGGGCTGGGGGTGGCTCCGTGGTACGATGTGCTTAGCATGTTTGGAACCTTGGATTGGGTCTCCAGAACCAAAGTAAATATATAGCTACACAAATCCAGGTGGGGTTGTATTTAAACACAAATGTATGCTGTGCAACCCAATATACATTGCTAGATTTGACCAGATCAGTGTATGCCTTTCCTTCTTTAACTTCTAACAAAGTTATTTACTAAATCATTGACTCCATCTGTACTATAGCCTGTGAACTTTCTAGCAATTTAAGCCAACAAGCAAAATGATCAGGACCATGATTCCTCATGTTAAAACACTGCCCAGGAGCTTGACCAAGACCCAAGATGAATCTGTGGAGGTAATTTCACAGTTACCTGTCATGGAGAACATCTGCTGTCACTTAAGCCCCACTTTATATAACTCTTCAGTATAGTGGCAAAGCCAATGATGCAACTGTAATCCAGGGAAAAGTCAGTTCTCCAGGAGCTACAAATACATTTAAAGAATGTAGACTATAGTTTGGAGGTCAGCAAACTATGGTCGGTTGGTTAAATACATTTTTTAAATATCTGCAATCGATTGCTAGAGGGAAAGAAAAAATATTTGTGGCATATAAAAATTATACAAAATTCAGATTTCAGTGTTGATAAATTTCATCAAAGTCCATCATATGTATTTGCACATGACCTAAAGCTTTTTGGACTATGTCAGCAAATTAGGCCATTGTCACCGAAACCATATGTTCCATAAAGCCTAAGTCTAGATTCTCTGGTCCTTACAGACAAAGCTTCCCTCTCGTTCTGATTAGTGAGAAGAGATGGGCTTTAGTCCTGTCTTTCTTGGCTGACCTTTGCTTGAGAAACAGGGGTAACAAGTAACATGTCAAAGGTAAATGTTCCTGGCAAATGTATTAGAAAACAGGCGTTCTTTCTTTCTCAATTATTGTAGCAACCTGTTTTGAGCCAGACAGCTGAGCTGTGTGTAGGGACACTCCTTCATGCTGGAACACAGAGAGCTTCACAGAGTGTGTTCTATGTGTATGATAGCTGTGGGCACACATACACATGGAATGATACAAGCTGTTACACCAGCAGGATCAGTCAGCAGACATTGTCCAACGCCTGTTACTTCAGAGCCCCTTTCTCCTTTGCCAACCTGTTCTGATGGACAGGTGATCAGCAAGTGCCAAGGTTTAAGGGCAATATATGTGGAAAAAACAAACTACTTGATAGTTATTAATTGAATCTTTTTTTAGAATGGTTGGGTTTCATGTGGTTGGGTTTAACTTATGGAATATTTCCCAGATTAAAGGTCATTGCTTTAAGTTGGAGAAGGACTGGTTTATAGCTGAAGAGAATTTCAACTCCATCCTTAAATATCGGGGTCTGAAATTTCACAGGACAGAAGACTGTTAGAAATGACTCAGTTAGCTACAAGCATCTGTATAAATCTTATCACGATAACAAATTTCACACAGTCTGGTGTCTGCACATGTGTGTTTCTTAAAGTGCGAACTGCAAACATCACTAACAAGGCTGTTTTCAGTTCACTGGAGTAAGCAGGTAGAAGTCTCCCAAGCATAGGTGTCAATGTGACAACAAATTTCTTAAGATATTCTTTAAAGTTTGTTTTTTTTTGTTTTGTTTTTTTTGTTTTTGTTTTTGTTTTTGTTTTATATATCAGAAAGTTGGATAGGGTAGTTGAGCCCTAAGGTTCTGAAAGTCCGGAGAAGGCTGTCCTGGTTTTGGCTGTCAATATATGTTTAGAGATGTCACTGATAATTCATAGCTAGGAAATGCCTGCCTGCTTTGTGGACCCCTGCTGCTAATCGGATCCACCAATTCCTGTAAAGTCCCTGCCTGTCATCAGCTCAGCAGTAGATGACACTGAAGCTCTGGCGACCTCAGTAGTAACTTAAAAATAGCCCGTCTGGCATCTTTTTGCTTCAGTACTAGGCAACAATTTTGAGTTTTTAAAGGTGGAATTCAATTCTTTTATGGTCTCTATATAACCTTGCACTGGGAGACAAGCTTTTTTAAGAATGAGGCCAAGTTCCACCCTGGAAGACATCCCATTCTTCTAGAAAAGTCAGTTAGAATTCAACAACTCTAGCAGGTGGAGCTGGCCCAGAAGCTCCAGATCAAACAAATCGGGGGCTTTTGTTACCAGAGAACTGACTTGGTTCACACTTGCCATTTCTGGAATAAAGACCCCATTTCCTGAATGGGGAGCCCATCTCTGGAAAAAGAAGACCATCTTTGGAATGAAGAGCCCATCTATGGAAGCGGGAGCCCATCTCTGGAATGAGAAGCCCATCTTTGGAATGGGGAGCCCATTTCTGGAATGAGAAGCCCATCTTTGGAATGGGGAGCCCATTTCTGGAATGAGAAGCCCATCTTTGGAATGGGGAGCCCAACTCTGGAAGGGGGAGCCCATTTCTGGAAACCAAGTTAGGAATATAAAACAGAGATCCAGCTGCCAGCTGCCTGGGGCTCTGGCTGCTGCCTGCAACATTGCTTTCCTTGGGGCTGTTTTCATACTTGTTTTAGCTTGGGAGCTTGGTGTTTGTCCTCACAGTGGGAGATCCTGTGGTCTTAAAGCAGAGGCTGGCCAGCCCCTGACAGGGCCCTGACCTCTGGGAAATGAATGCATTTGGATGTGCTCCAGCATGCAGAGAGTTTGTTCTCTGATAGTAGGAGGGAAGTGACCAGTGTCCTTTCTTACCAGGCAACACCTCATAGCAGGAGCCATTACAATGCAGGGAATGAGGCTGCTCATCTGAGGTCTGTCAGCTCGTTCAGTGGGCTCCAGAGTCTGTGGAAGCAGTTGGGATCTCTTGTCAGGAAAACTTTGTTACATATGCACACTTATCTACATGTATAGAGCAAGAAAGGTTCCCCAAACACAGCTCCTCACTGACCTCAAGGACCGAGATATTATGACAAAATGTGTCATGACTGTTAAGTGTCAGTGATGATGAACTTGAGTTGCAAAAGCAAAATTGCAGTGGCATCCCAGCACACCTCTGCCCTAACTGGCTGTTTATGACTCTATTCCCCTGGACCAAAGCCCAACAGCCAGCACTGGGATGATTTTATGGATGCCATTCTAGTTCTTGCAGCCCTTGGGTCCATACAGTAATTCTTATCCAGGCACCAAAGTAGATAGTAGGGAAGGACTTGTTAAGTCTCACAGCCTAGCCCCCTGCTCCTCTGATCCTAGGGCATGTTCCTTCTGGGAATGTCTTCTTGATGCCCTGACTTGTTCACATTGGAATAATGCCAGCAACTTGCTTCTTATGCCATAAATTAGTAACATATTCGCATCTTGATTCTTAAAAAGTATGTCTTGATCCATTCCGTCTTCCCTGGGAATTTTTGAGCCAGCCTCCTGCTGAGGCACATTGACCTCCTCCATGGTGCTCCTGAGATCTGCCAGCTGGGGAAGCTGAAGGCTTCCTAGGTTTCTGCTTCTTGGACATTGTTTTGCTAAACTTTGCTCAAGGTTTCTCTGCATGCTTCGCCATTCATGTTTGGTTTCTGCACATCTATACATTCCCTTCATTATTTTCCCCAGACTTTTCACTGATAGATATTATTAACTGTGTGAGAAAAGTAGAATGGGGTACAGGGGATATTGAGTCTTGTGGGTGGCTAGTCATCAGGAGGTGCCCTGAAGGGAAAAAGACTGCCTAGCAGGTGAAGATGCTGCCTTCCTGAGACAAGAGATAGTGATGTGGAGTAAAAAATGCAGACTGCTGGATGGGATCCATAACTTGAACTTACTTCCTTTTGGGCGGCAACTTCACTCATCTCCCTGGTGACATCTCTTCCTTGTCACCACCAACCCTCTTATTAAGACTGGAAGACACCCTTAAAATCATCTCCCTTGGCTTCTACAAGTTAGACAAGATGACTCTAGCCCAGATGCTTTTTCCAGGGTCCCAGGTTAAGGCTGGTCTCCAGTGGACAGTAGGAGAAGGCTATGGAATTCAGCAAATGACAAATTCTCGTGAGGCAGCTGCTTTCACAAGTGAGCAGACAGTAAAGTGTGCTCAGTGTGCCAAATGGCAAAAAGAGCTTGCAGTGTGAGAGAAGAAATGAAAGATAAACCTTCAATTAGTTTTCCTTTTCTGAAGGAAAATGGAAATTAACTTAGCATGCAACACCAAATTAAGTGATTTGACTTGGAAGCTGTAGTCATTAGCAACTTCTGCAATGTCTCAGCTTCATAATTTATGGTATTCATGTCTCTCTTTTATAAGTACTAAAAAGTAAAGTTTGGGGCTGGCAAGGTGGCTCACTCAGATGGTAAAAGTGCTTGCTGCCAAGCCTGATGACCTGAGTTCAGTCCCTGGAACCTACCCACATGGTAGAAAGAGAGAATAAAACTCCACAAGTTGTCCCCTGCCCTCCACACAGGTACCATGGTATGCACACACAAACATACATACATGCATGCACATGTACATACATTCACAAATGAAAAAGATAATTAAACCACTTTAAAATCAGGTTTTGAGGCAGATGCACACCTGCTAGGTAACATTCTCTGGTTGTTAATTTCTGGGCCTGTGTTTCTGTTCCTAATTTGATGTTGAGTTATCCTGTGTAATAAATATTGCTGAATCATTGTCATTTCATTTTTGTGTGTGAAAAGAGATTGTTAAAAATGTAATAGCTATACAGTGAGATTCTTCTCCACCATATGTGATTTTATTGCTGGTTAATTAAAAACATGCTGATGATTAAACCTAAGCTATGACCCACTAGAAACAGAGTCAAAATAATGGTGAGAAAGTCCACATTACCATTTTGTCCCTTAAATACCTGAAAAATAGAAAAACCTACTTTATTTCTTGGGAACTACAAAATAATTCATAGAAATAAGAAATAGAACCAAGAAATGCTTTATAGTCCAATTTATTCAATGAACTTCAAGATGCTTCTTAAGTGACTCATGTTCTCAATGTCTTCTGTCCAGAATCTAAATTATAAAGCAAGCCAATTTAAGCATCCATCTGAGAAATGTTCTAGATTCATAGAGGAACGATGCAGGGGTTGAAAGTCAGGGAGACCTCAACTGAGTCTAGCAAATTCTGTCTAGAAATTTGCATGATGAAATATGATGGAGATATATGCTGCTGGTCTTCACATGCCTGCTTGCCTAAACAGGGGCATAGATTCTTTTGTTGTTGTTGAGTTTTTTGAGACAGGGTTTCTCTGTGGCTTTGGAGGCTGTTCTGGAGCTAGCTCTTGTAGACTAGGCTGGTCTCGAACTCACAGAGATCTGCCTGTCTCTGCCTCTGCCTCTGCCTCCCCAAGTGCTGGGATTAAAGGTGTGTGCCACCACCTCCCGGCCAGGTGCATGTATTTTATGTCCTCTTTGTTTGGGTCACACTCAAGAGGTACAGTATGCCATGTGCCATTTGTTTCAGTCACACCCCTCTTTTAGGAACTTTGCCTATAGCTTGAATCATTTCTCTGTCACTGACTGACTCTATGAGATATATCTGAGCAGGTAGTGGGGCAGTTGCCCCTCCTCCTAGACATATGTGCACATGTACCTGTATGCATATGAACACACACACACACACACACACACACACACACACACACACACACACACACGCACACACACGCACACACACAGAAAGAGAGAGAGAGAGAGAGAGAGAGAGAGAGAGAGAGAGAGATTGAAAGAGAGAGCTCTAGCCCCAGTTACCTAGTAGGCAAGTCCTACATGTATACTGGGCACTCAGAATGGTTTTTTTGGGAGATTGCTTCTAATTCCCCACATCACAAAGTGTTCCCAAGCTGAATAACAGGAAGCAATACAAATATCTAATGCCCAGTGGAGAAGACAGAAACAATAATAGCTAGAGTAGGAAGGGATACTTGAGTCCAGTAGCTTGTCTAATAGCTCTACAGAAAGACAGGTAAGACCTGTGTGAAGATGGATTATGTTGGAATCTGATCTACTTTGTTGGACTCTAGCCCCAGAGGAGAGTCAGAGATGGAAATAGTTACTCAACTGTGAATTTGGTGATAACTCATGCCTGGCTCATCTCCTAAGTCACTCTTCCATGAGTGTAAGGACATCAACGAAGAGCAAAAAGGAGGGGAGACCCACTAGGGCCCAGAAGACAGCAGTGGGGAACATTTAAATGAAGAGAGCCTGAGAGGTAAGTTTAATTAGCATGAGGCCTGTGGGCTGGGTGGAACTGTAAGGAGGGAGGCAGGAAGGAAGCGCAGGAGACTGCTCCTTGGCAGAAAATGAACTTTTGAAATCTCCACTTTTTTTTCTTCTCCCCAAGACCTTGCTGTCTGGCTTTGGCATCCGTTCTTTCAGTCCCTTAAAGTGAGGCCACCTGTGGGTGTTGAGGACATGTGCTTTAAATCTTCTCAGGAGTTCTGCTTAGACTCAAGAAAGCTTCACCAGAGTGGAGTCTGCCCAAGAACCTCCAGCTACTTGAAGAATATGACACCAGTAGACAAAGGCAGTTGTTAGGCTGAAAAGTGACCTTGCTCAAGGACAAATCAAAGCCAGGCTTATTTGATATTTGGTACATCTCCAACATGGTAATTCACTACTGTAACTGAAGGCTACTGTCTTCAGGAGGATCTTTCCTTAATTAGTGTACACTTGTATCTAAATTATGCTCCTGTCCAGCCTTGGCGAAGGGGGTAGTGAGAAGGGCTGTTGTGACATCTACACGTTGATGACCAAGAATGCATCATTAACATTCACACACACATTCGTAGAGAGTGGCTTCATGAAGAAAGCTCCAGATCTGGGAGCTTGCCATGAGAACATGGGGACTCCAGATGTGCACACTGATACTGGCCATGCTCATTAAAGCTGTCTGAGTCAAAGAAATAAGAGATGCCCTACATCTTCTTGTTGCACCATTGTAAAGTTAAGTTCCCTACCTTGATGGCCTGTGTTTATCCTCACTTTGAAAAATCCAAACCAATATGGATGAGAACTGACAATTGGCGAAGTTTAAAACTGTCAAAACTGTAACAGCAACAAAAACAATAAAAAGAGTAAAACCAGTTTGAGTCCCAGAGAGAAGGCCCAATTTGTGCTTTATGTCTGATTCTAACACATACTCCCAGAAATCCTCAAGGCCAGTAAGCACAGTGTGAGCAAATGGCTGACACTTATAGAGCAAAACAGCAACCACCAGGTGAAAGTGAAAAACACCTAGAGAGGGCCTTGTGGTAGGCCAGACGTCCTTTCTCTGGGCTACTCCACTAGGACATACTTGTATTCTAGTAGATTTGTATCCTGAGCTATTACATAAATGCACAGGTCACAATTGTGTGTGTTAAGTATTCCTACATGCAAGTATATGTGTGTGGAGGCCAGAGGACAACCTCAGCTGTCTTTCTTCAGGGCCTATCTACATCATTGTTTTTTGGTTTTTGTTTTTTTAGTTTGTTTGTTTTGGTGTTTTGAGACAAGGTTTCCATGTAGCCCAGGCAATCCTGGAACTTGCTCTGTAGACCAGGGTGGTCTCAAACTCATAGAGATCCGCCTGCCTCTGCCTCCCAAGTGCTGGGACTAAAAGCATTTGCCACTACTGCCTAGCTAAATCATTGATTTATTTTTTATTTTATTATTTATTTATTTTTAAATTCGAAGCAAGCTTCTTTTACAAGACAATCCCAGTTCCATCTCCCTCCTTTCCTCCCCTGTCCCCCCTCCCCCCCCCTGCTAACCCCCTGTCCCATCCCCTTTCTGCTCCCCAGGGAGGGTGAGGCCTTTCATGGGGTATCTTCAAAGTCTGTCATATCATCTGGGGAGGGCCTAGGCCCTGCTCCAGATGTCTAGGCTGAGAGAGTATCCCTCTATGTGGATTGGGCTCCCAGAGTCCATTCGTGTACTAGGGATAAATACTGATCCACTACCAGAGGCCCCATAGGTTAATCAGACCTCCAAACTGACATCCTCATTCAGGGGGTCTGGGACAATCCTATGCTGGTTTCCCAGCTATCAGTCTGGGGTCCATGAGCAACCCCTTGTTAAGGTCAGCTGTTTGTGTGGGTTTCTCCTGTTTGGTCTTGACCCCTTTGTTCATCACTTCTCTCTCTCTGCAACTGGATTCCAGAGTTCAGCTCAGTGTTTAGCTATGGGTGTCTGCTTCTGCTTCCATCAGCTACTGGATGAAGGCTCTAGGATGGCATATAAGATAGTCATTATGGGAGAAGGGCTTTTTAGGTAGCCTCTCTGCTATTGCTTAGATTGTTAGTTGGGGTCAACCTTGTAGATCTCTGGACATTTCCCTAGTGCCAGATTTCTCTTTAAACCTACAATGTCTCCCTGTATTATGGTATCTAGTTCTTGTTTTCCTCTATTCTTCCCCTGACTCCATCTTCATGTTCTGTTCAGTCCTCCTCTCCCCTCCTCTTCTCTCATTCTCTTCCGTCTAACTCCCTCTCCCCTTTCCCCATGCTCCCTATTAGCTCAGGAGATCTTGTCCCTTTCCCCTTCTCCAGGGGACAATGTATGTCTCTCTTAGGGTCCTTGTTTCCTAGCTTCTCTGGTGGTGTGGATTTAGGCTGCTACTCCTTTGCTCTAGGTCTAAAATCTATGTATGAGTGAGTACATACCATGCTTGTCTTTTGGTGACTCAGGATGGTTTCTTCTAGTTCCATCTATTTGCCTGAGAATTTCAAGATTCTATTGTTTTTTCCAATGAGTAATACTCCATTGTGCAAATGTACCTCATTTTCTCTATCCATTCTTCAGTTGAGGGACATCTATTTTGCTTACAGGTTCTGGCTATTACAAATAATGCTGCTATGAACATGGTTGAACAGATGTTCTTGTTGTATAAATGTGAATCTTTGGGGTATATGCCTAAGAATGGAATTGCTGGATCTTGTTGAAAACTGATTCCCATTTTCTTGAGGAGTCACCATACTGATTTCCAAAGTGGCTGTACAAGTTGGAGAGGCTTTCTCCACATCCTCTCCAGCATGAACTGTCATTGGTGTTTTTGATTTTGGCCATTCTGACAGGAGTAAGATGGTATCTCAGAGTTGTTTTGATTTGCATTTCCCTGATGGCTAAGGATGTTGAGCACTTTCTTACATGTCTTTCAGCCATTTTAGATTTCTCTATTGGGAATTCTCTATTTAGTTCTGTACCCCACTTTTTAATTAGATTAGTTGTTGTTTTGGAGACTAGCTTCTTGAGTTCTTTGTATATTTTGGAAATCAACTCTCTGTCAGATGTGGGGTTGGTGAATATCTTTTCCCATTCTGTGGGCTGCCGTTTTGTTTTGTTGACTGTGCCTTTGCCTTATAGAAGCTTCTCAGTTTCAGGAGGTCCCATTTAATTGTCGGGCCCATTTATTAAGTGTCTGTGTTTAAAATTTATTTATTTTTGTTTTATGCATGTGAACGTTTGCCTACATGTATACATGAGCACCATGTCTGAGCCTAATGATCACAGAGGCTGCAAGAGATCAGAACCCCTGGAACTGAAGATACAGACAGTTGTGAGCTGCCATGGAGTACTGATGAAGGAACCAGCTCCCCATTTCGGCAGCCATGACAGTAACATGTGCTTGCCGTGACCTTGTCCTAGTCACAAGAAAGTCAGATGCCTGCCTCATGGCAAGGAACCAATCAGAAGTTAGCTGGTGGTGCTATGCTTTATGGCTCTGGGTGTGCTTTATGGACAAGTGCACAGCAATGACGCACAGAGCACAGCAACCACCCTGGGAAGGCTTATGGGCCATAACAACTAGTTGGCCAATCAACACAGGGCAAGCCCTCCAAGCCTGAAGGCACACCAATCCTGAGCCTGTGTGTACCCCTAGACACTCCCCTTATGCTGCCATACAAGATCTCTATGCAGCTGGTTCGAGCTGTCTTTTGTAGCCATCCGCCATGGTGGATGGATGAAAGACCCAAGCTAACATGGGGTTAGCTCGATAAACAACAATAAAGCCTCATGCAGTTTGCATCAAGCTTTCAAATCCGCTGGTGATTGGGGTGACCGCAGTCCTGGGCTGAGATCCCCATAGCCCGAGCTTTCCGGGGGTCTTACACTGAGAATCAAACCTGGGTCCTCTGTAAGAGCAGCAAGTGCTCTTAACCACTGAGCCACCTGCCCAGCACCACGTCTTATCTTTAGAAACAGAGACTTTTATTGACCTAAAGCTTAGTTAGGTTAGGCTGGCTGACCAGTGAGTTCCAGGGATCCTCCTGTCTCTATATCTCCAGCACCGGGACTACAAGTACCAGTCATCATGGTTTTTTATACTGTGGTTCTGGGTATCAAACTCAGGTTCTTGTGCTTGCAAGGCAATCACTTTGTAAACTGGGCTATCACTCCAGCCCATTCAGGTGACTTTTGATAGATATTTAAAATTCATTCCATATAAGTCTGGTGAATAAAATACATTTTTGTTCCTGGGTGGTAAAAGGAAATACCTGGTAAACATCCTTTGCTCACTCATAATTTCATTTGATTTCTTGGTTTTCACCCCATGTCCAGGCCCACCTGTTTATTTATAAAAGCTTGTTAAATACTCGGAATCTGCACAGGCCGAGCAGTTGCAGAGGCGGGGGAGGGACAGAGGGGACAAAAGATTTTCCAGGTTTGTCTTCTGTTCAGGAAAGCTGTCATTATTTTTCTTTTAGAATTTTGAGCTCGTGTCAAGCAAGGGAAGTGAACCAACCCCTCTGTTTCCACATCTCAGACTTCTGAACAATCCTCCATTTTACCAGAGGCTTCTAATTTCCTTTCAATATGCATTTTTAACAAGATTTGGTCCATTCTTAAGTACCTCTACTCCATCTTCCAGTCAAGTACTTCTCAAATCTGTGGGAAAATGTGTAATGGAGTTTCATATGATTTTAATATTTGAAAGATTTTTAAATTTTAATTTTTGAAAAGATTATATATTGCACAGTAAAATATTTAAAGGCTATATATGAAAAGTAAACCCTTCCCATCTCTGACCCTTGTCCAGCTTCCAGTTCTTTCTTAAACACCCAGGAAGAGACCAGCACACACATGTTCAATGGTCTCCTCGACCCTTCCCCTCGCACAGTGTGACATACACTTCTGTATCTTATTCTGTTCACACACCTGCATGTGGCAGAAGATGGTCCCCATTGGTATATATGGAAATACTGTCTTATTATTTCTATAACTGTCCTTTTTTCCACTGTATGATAATATTGTGATTTATTTTAATATTCCACCATGGATGAATATTTAGATCATTTTTAGCATTTTCCTCTGACCCTCAGTTCTGCAATCGCAGCTGTGCTCCTTGGTTTTGTTAGCCTAACACAAACCTAGACATAGCTGGGAAGAGGGAATCTTTTTTTTTCTGTTTTAAATTTTTTTTCCTCTTTTTTTTAATTTTTACAAAATTTGTCGGGAGCAAGGAAAATTCTATTACGAAATTTCCAGGGGTTCCAGTAACCAGGAGATCCGATCTGTATTGAATAGACGATTTGCATGGCCTCAGTGAGGAATGTCTCCTAGTTTGCATCTATACAGAACTAAGCATTTCAATAGGCCTGCACCTGGGCAGAGGTGCTAGGTGTGTAAGTAACATGGGAGGACAGAGAGTTAGGAGGCATGGAGCAGAGAGGGGTCAGGAGGAGAGAAATGGCCTCCTCGTGGCCATGGAAGCATGGTTAAGAAACAGCCAAGAAGATGCTAAATAAACAAGAGACTCTAGTTTTACAACATGGAACTGAGAGCTCTCTAAAGATGACAAGATGCCTGTGTTTGTTCTTTATCGCCATTGGGTTGCTAGGAGCTTTCAAGCCCAAACTCCCCCACTCAGGCCGAACCTCCTGGCTGCCGTGGCTTGGGGCTGGGACATGCCAGGCCACAACAAAAATTATAATTTCACATGTCAATCCCTTCTCCCTCTCCCTCCTCCCCCCAACTCCTCACCAACCCCCTCCCCTCCACCCCTCTGCTCCCAATAGAGGATGGGGCCCTCAACGGGGGTTCCCCAAATTCCATAATCTCATCCTGGGCCAGGCCTAGGCCCTCCCCCATGTGTCCAGGCCAAGAGAGCATCCCTTCACGTGAGATGGGCTTTCAAAGTCCCTTCTTACCCCAGGGAAAAATACTGATCCACTACCAGAGGCCCCATAGGGTGCTGAGGCCTCCTCATTGACATCCACTTTCAAGGGTCTGGATTAGTCCTGTGATGGCCTCCCAGACAGCAGAGTGGGGATCATGTGCTCCCCCTTATTCAGGTCAGCTGTTTCTGTGGGATTCACCAGCCTGGTCCTGACCCCCTTGATCCTCATTTCTCCCTCTCTGCAACTGGATTCCAGAGTTCAGTTCAGTGTATAGCTGTGGGTGTCTGCCTCTGCTTCCATCAGCCACTGGATGAGAGCTCTAGGATGGCATATAAAGTAGTCATCAGTCTCATTATATGGGAAGGGCATTTAGGGTAGCCTCTCCACCATTGCCTAGATTGTCAGTTGGTGTCATCCTTGTAGATCTTTGGAAATCTCCCTAGTGCCAGATCTCTCCTAGGGCCTTTAATGGCTCCCTCTGTTATGATATCTCTCATCCTGCTCTCTTCTATTCTTCCCCCAACTCAACCTTTCTGCTCCTCCATTTCCTTCTCTCCCCTCCTCTTCTCCTCACATTCTGCCAGCTCCCTCTCCCCTACCCTCATGCTCCTAATTAGTTTAGGAGATCCTGGCCAGGAAGAGGGAATCTTAACTGAGAAAATGCCTCCATTAGATTGCCTGTGAGCAATTCTGTAAGTTATGTCCTTGGTTAATGATTGATGTGGGAGGGACCAGCTCACTGTGGCAGTGCCAGCCCTGGGAAGGTGGTTCTGGGTGGTATAGGAAAGTCGACTGAGCAAAGCTGTGAGGATGGAGCCAGTAAGTAGCATTCTTCCATGGTCTCTGCTTCACTTCCTGCCTCCAAGCTCCTACCCTCAGTACCTATGCTGGCTTCCCTTGATGGTGGACTATAACCCATAAGCCAAATAAGCCCTTTATTCCACACTTTGTGTCTGGTCATGGTGCTTATTGCAGCAATAGAGACCCAACTCAGACATTTGGGTAACTACCTGTAGAGCCAAGTATTAGAATCAAACTTGTGGAGCAAAGGGAATCTAGCATAGTTAATGCTGAAACATTTTGCTCAGTAGCCCTGCAGCAGGGTTTTCCCAGTGTATGATCCTAACACACAGATATGTTGAGGGTGTGGCCTCCTTCTTCAGCTGTGCTCTGTTTACAAAGAGAGGTAAGTCTGCTCAGCATTTGCCACTATGTCTTGCAATCAGGAATGAAGTGAGTCTTGTAGATATCAAATATAATTAAGGGCACATTAGAGTTGCTATTGAAATGAGCTGGTGTAATGTGCCTCCACTCCTTCCCCAGCTGATTAACTGTGTGCTGGATAGCCACACCTTCCCTGCATTCTTGAGGAGTCAGCCCACGGATCCTCTGCCAGCTACTTGAATCCACACAAGAGACTCTGGTTCAGACAGATGAAGGTCAATAATGTAAGCTGGATATTGTTTTGTTAAATAAGTATTTAAGCTGTGGTTTTGTATCTCAAAACCAGTACAATGTTCAACAAGGCTGTGGATTTGGTGGGTGTTTGCTATTGCTGCCTGTAAAGGTATGCACTTTTGATGTTGGCTCATACTCAGGTAATTTAGGCCCAGACCCAAAGACCCTGCCTACTCTAATATGCCAGTGCAAACTAGAAGTGGCTTCAACTGCTGATTTTAGAATTAGACATTTTTGAATTTTCATGGAGTCCCTATTTTATAATGCCTTTCTTATAAGTAATTACACACACACACACACACACACACACACACACACACACACACACACACACACCCCTACCTCTTTATAGTATATAAGTCCCCCATGCTCCCTTTGATTTTGTTACCTCTATGCCCAATGTCTTCTTTGAGTGTAAGTGGCAATGTGAATTTGTGTGACCTGTCCTGTTCATTCGCCTCAACACTAGCATCTCTGGATATAGGTATACCATTTATATTAATGGTCAGCATTTCATTGATAGAATGTGATGGTTTAGTGTGGACTAGCAAATTTCAAATGTGGAAAATTTATCATTATAAAATGTCTCCTCCAGTTCTGGGGGCTAGAGTTGTTGGTAGAGTTCTTGCCTATCTTTCAGGAAGCTCTGATTCTATCCCCAGTACTGCATACACTGGGTGTGATGGTATAAGCCTCTAATCTTAGCACTTAGGAAGTGGAGGCAGGAAGTTCAAGGTCATTCTTAACTAACAAGCAGAATTTGAGGTCAACCTGGGCTAAAGCAGACCCTATCCCAAAGAATTTTTTAAAAAATCCTACTCGTAAAAGTGTTTAACGTTCCTTATTCTAAAGCCAAAGTTGAAGGTGTTTTGATTTTATTGACACATGAAAAGCAGTCAGTATTGGGCAGTAAAACTTCCTTGCTTCGAAGTGTCAAATAAATGCCTCTCACAAAGGAGAGTAGCAATGATCCATGGTATTTCATGGCAAGGCAAGATGGAAATCCTTTTTTCTCTTCCTATTCTTTATGGTCAACTTTCTCCTTCCTATTTTCTCTCAAACTTATCTTTTAGTAATTAATTCTCAGCTCTTAATCACTTGTCCTATTAAAATCAAGTTGTGAAATTCCACATTAAACTTGTCTCACCCCAAACCATTGTTCCTCAAGGAACTCACAGTATCCTTGGTGCCTTCATCAATACTTTCCGTCTCCTCAGTCTGTCAGTAGAGAATCCTCTACTTCAGTACCAACACAGGAGCCATATTTGTATCTCAGGCCAAAATAAACGAACAGGTATGAGACTCACAAAAAAAAAAAAGGAGAGAGAGAGAAAAAGAAATACTACAAGTAGTATGTGAAATAAAGTCTCTCAAGATATTAGGTATCAAGCCATGGGTTTAAGGAAGGACAAAGATAACTAGGCCAAAGGAGAATAATTGTGTGACACGATTAACTTAGCTTAACTTGTAAAGACAGATCTCAGTGATAAGGAGCTGTATCGAGTCTAGTAGCATCAGGTGAGAGGAGAATGAGGCTATTAATGGAATCAAGGTGTTTGGATACTACAGAAAAAGATGCCAGAAAGGGGAGAGCTACTAAGAGAAAACCCTAGAGATCTTGGGTGTCTGTCCTTTGGAATTCAGCTAAGTCAGTGTATTGCCACTGAGGAGTGGTCCCCGAGTTGAGGAAGAGCCAGTCTAAAGGATATGAGGGGGAAAACACCCACAGCTCCAACCAGGTACCAAATAAGCCCTTCCCCAGTTGTTAGAGTGAAACATTTTGTAGCTTTTATCTCCCTCAGGGACAGTACTCAGAGGGGTGCTTGCCTAAGTAAGGAGGAAAATTGTCCCCAGATGTAATGTGTAATTGCTCCAGCTTGGCGATACTTAAAGAGCAAGATCCAAGAGCATCAAACTGTGCCCAAGGAATCAGAGTACAACTCAGAAAAAAAATATTGAGTAAATTGATAGTAATATAAAACTATGTAGCAGTCAATAATGTAAGAATCATGATATTGGCATCTAACTGAAATTAGCAGTTGGGGGGGATTGAGAAGGTAGAATGCATCCAAGTTGACTGATTTTTAGAATTGACCCAATTCACAAATATGATAGAATTCATTGACACAAACATTAAAATAGTTATTAAAGCTCCATTTGCGATCAGAGAACTGGAAGAAAGAGTAAATATTTAAGCTAGGGAAAATCTGCAAAGCCAGAAGTCAAGCTGTAGAGATGATACCTACAATGTGTGATGTAGTCAGCAGCAGATTCAACATCACTGGTCAGTGAACGTGAAGACACAGCGATAGGAGCTATCCAAAACAAAGCACAGAGGGGACACACTGGAGAACAAAGGCATCAGTGAACTAAGGCTCAAATGTCAGAATTCCAATACATATGTAATCACTGGGAAGTGAAGGAACCTTTAAGAAAGGGGATTTGATGGGAGAAGATTGGGTTTCTGGGTGAAATGGATGTTGGAAGTGTGGTTCCTTCCTGCCTTCCTTTGCTTTCTGATTTCCATGAAGTGAGCAGTTCATGTACCACACACTCACTACTGTGTTGTTCTGTGCTGCTACAAACAGAACTAATTATGCTCTTCTGAAACTGGGAGGCAAGATAAAAATATTCTTTAAGAATTGTTTTGTACCAGTAGCACAGACACTGAGATCAACAATTAATAAATGGGACCTCCTGAAACTGAGAAGCTTCTGTAAGGCAAAGGACATAGTCAGCAAGACAAAACGACAGCACAGAGACTGGGAAAATATATTCACCAACCCCACATCTGACAGAGGGCTGATTTCCAAAATATACAAAGAACTCAAGAAGCTAGTCTCTAAAACACCAAACAATCCAATTAAAAAATGGGGTACAGAACTAAATAGCCAATTTTCAATAGAGGAATCTAAAATGGCTGAAAGACACATGAGAAAGTGTTCAACATCCTTAATTACCAGGGAAATGCAAATCAAAACAACTCTGAGATACCATCTTACTCCTGTCAGAATGGCTAAAATCAAAAACACCAATGACAGTTTATGCTGGAGAGGATTCGGAGAAAGAGGAACACTCCTCCACTGCTGGTGGGAGTGCCAACTTGTACAGCCACTGTGGAAATCAGTATGGCGACTCCTCAAGAAAATGGGAATGAGTCTACCACAAGATCCAGCAATTCCACTCCTAGGCATATACCCAAAAGAAGCACATTCATATAACAAGGACATCTGTTCAACCATGTTCATAGCAGGATTATTTGTAATAGCCAGAAACTGGAAGCAACCTATATGCCCCTCAACCGAAGAATGGATAGAGAAATTGTGGTACATTTACACAATGGAGTACTACTCAGCAGAAAAAAACAATGGAATCTTGAAATTTGCAGGAAAATGGATGGAACTAGAAGAAACCATTCTGAGCAAGGTAACCCAATCACAAAAAGACAAACATGATATGTACTCACTCATATGTGGACCTGTTTTATGATACATAGTAGTGACCATGCTTTATCAGAGCTGTTTTTAATGATGTTGCTTAGAATGGTTTCCTCCCAGATGATGATTGAGAAGCTAATTTAAAAAAAAAATGGTGCCAAGTACCACAAGAGTAACAGAACTGTGCTGTTTTCTGGGATTTTGTTTTTTTTTACTTTGTTGTTGTTTGTTTGTTTGTTTGTTTGTTTTGTTGTTGTTTTTTTTAAATGGATGTCTCTACAATTTTGTTCAAATGACTGCAGAACCTGGAAAAGCTGTTGCTGCTATTGATGCATAACATATTGCCATTATGATATATATATATATATGTATGTATATATATATATATATATTCAAATATGTGATGAATCCAAGGTGTTTCAGTGAGTGCTCACCTGTGCATGCAAATTTGATTTCATCTTTAGTAAGTAGTAAAGTTATATGCTTGCCAAAAAAAATAAGTAAATAAGTGACACACTGGAAGACAAATGTAACACAATTTCAATTTTATGTGTAACCTAGAAATGATGAACTTATGGGAACAGAGAGCAGAATTGTGGCTATTAGATTTCAATGTGGGTCTTTTAACAATGGGGAAATGATTGGTTTAAGGATATAAACCTGCAGTTGGGCAAGAGGCATGGACTCTGTGATGTCTTGAGGTCTACTGAGAGCATGATAAACATGGTTGATGACAATATGCTATATTTTAAAAGCTGTGAGATAGTATACTTTAAGTGTTCTCAAAACAAAAATGATGAACATGTGTGTTATAGCATGTTAATTGGTTTAATTTAGCCATGCCATTGTGAACATACTGTATTATGTATCATAATTGTGCATGATTTATTTATATATAAATGCTAAATAAATAAATAAATAATGTATGTAAATACATTAAATAAATGTATGTAAAAGAAAAAAAAGAAAACTGGGGTTCAGAGGAATAAAATCATCAGTACAAAAAAAAAGAAGAATTGTTTTGTCACAGTAATGGACAAAACAGGCTATACAATCCTCTGGCTGAGATAATCCATTTTCTTTTTGAGAAGCCCTAGATGTCCTGTCCTAGGGATACTACATCCACCACTGCTGCAGCCCAGACAGGGATCAGAGGTCATGCTAACAGAACCAGAGAAAGCAAGGAGAAAAGATGGCCCCATGTGGATCTGAATAGGAGTCAGAGTCCACAACCCAAGACAAGTCCTCTCAACTAAAACTAAATGAGATGGCTAGCTGCTATCATAAATATCTACACAGCGTTGAGTCTTCTATAAAAGCCAGGATGTCCAAACATAATACAAATCACCTGCACACTAAAAATCTGGATTTTAAAGCTGTCACCATAAAAAATATCCTCCATAATTCACTTGAAAGAAAAATTTAAAATAGAAGTGATTTTTTAAAAAGACCAAATGAAAATTATAGGGCTGAAAATATGCAATAATGGAAACAATGAATTTGCTGAGTGAGCTCAACAGTCAAGCAAGTTTGACAAGGTAGCATTAGCCAAGTGGCGGACAGAGTCAAAATAAAGGCTGTCCAGTCTGAACAACAGAGCAGGGAGTGAAGGAAGAAACAATACAGAGAGCCCTGGAACGAGCAAACATGTTTCAGCTGGAGTGGGACTGAGCCACTCTCCGAGTAACAGCTAAGAAGTTTCTAGTTTCAGGTAAACGTCTCAGTGATGTAGAGCGGATGTGAATCCTGAAGAAATCCATATCACCACCAAGCTTCTGATATGAAGACAAAAAGTCCCAGTGCCACCAGAGAGAAGCCCTGTGGAAGCTACGTTGGAAAGAACTTGGATTCAGAACATGGAAGCAATGACTTCAAAGAACTGTCTGCCTGGAGTGCAGCTGCTAAAATTGTCCTTGCAGAGAGATGGGGACCCACAGACTTTCTCAGAGGGAAAACAGGACGGGAAAGAAAAGAACAAACCTACCAGAGTTTGTCAGAAGTACAATATTCCCTAAAGAGTGACAAGAGGGGGCCCTAGCAGAAGAGTCCCTAAGTACCTGTAAAAGAGACAATAGACATGCCAGAGTGGACAGGAAAGCCCACGAGGCCCCAACCTCACACAAAGAACTGCAGGCAACTGAGGAATGCTGAGAATGGGAGAATGTCTTCCCCAGGGAAGTGCACACCAGCTGAGTATCCAATAGCAATGGCCATCCCTGAAAACACACACACACACACACACACACACACTGAGCAGGCTATATTTAGGAAAATATATATGTATATACATATGTATATAATACATATACATATCACATATATTCCTAAATATACAAATACAACATACTCAGTCTGTTTGGTGTACTTGTATATCTCTATGATTTCAGGGCTGACTATTTGGTACTGGATAACCAATTGAGGAGGACTCCCATTCTCAGTTCTCCTTAGTTGCCAAAAGTTCTTTGTCTAGGGTCGAGTCCTGTGTGATTTCCTCACTTAGGCAGCCATGTTGTTGAGACTTTAATGAGTATAGATAGCTTCCCTGACATTTCTAGGAGACACACTCTTTTTTATGTTTTCTAAGATAGGGTTTCTCTCTCTGTAACAATCTGGCTGTCTTAGAACTTGTAGACCAGGCAAGCCTCAAACTCACTGAGATCCACCTGCCTCTGCCTCCCAAATGCTGGAATTAAAGGTGTGCAGCACCACCACCGGGCAGTACATTCTTTCTTATAGAGTAGACTCCATAGCCAACTTCTTGGTGAATTCTATAACTCTTATCCGATGGCTCAAAATTAAAGAAGGTCATATTACACCAGTCACAAGTAATCAAACTCCATCTCCCTATCCAGAGAAAGTGTGACTATTGTCATATAGCCTAAGCCATGTGCTTTGTTCTCCCACCTCAACCAGGTACCATAGAGCATGTATTAACGAAACCTATTTCCTCATGGTGTAACACACTCCTCCTTCCCAACACACACACAATCCAGCCTCAGAAGTACACTTTGTCTTCCCAGCACCAGCCTGTTGTTCTACTTCAGACTCCTGCTGTATGGTCAGCATTAATTTCCTTTGCCTGAAGGGTTTCATGTTGAGTCCTCAAAATCTGACAGGAGGATCATAAGCTCAGGGACTACCTGGGATAAATGAGGAACCCTGTCTCAATACACTCCTCTTCGACAAATAAAAAGCCATAGTCTGGATCAAAAGAAGACAGAGAGAAATTTAAAAAAGGGACAGAGCATATATGGAACAAATGCAAATAAACAGTGAGATGATAGGTATAATTTAATCAAATTGCAATTGTATCAGATTACAGAGGCCTAATATCCAAATTAAAAGGCAGAAGCTGCCAGATGAAAAAAAAATAACAGTGAGAGCAACGATGCACCATCTGCAAAGTCCTGTGTAACTGTAGAGACACAAATAGGTTAAAAGTCTAGAAAAATACATCACACCAACACTAATTACAAGTAAGCTACAGTGGCTACATTACTATCACACAAAGTAGTTTTTAGAGCAAAGGACATTAGCATGATAAAGAAGGTCATTTTATAATGATAAAGGGTCAATTCATTATACAGTACAATGTTGCAAATGTTCACACACCTAATAGCGAAAGCCACAAGAACCGCAAGGATAAACAAGCCCAGAATAGAATACCCATTAATAGACACCTGCAAATATGCTCTGTGAATTTCTTAACAAACTTGGAAAGGCAAGTTAGTGGTAAGAATGGCCATTACACCAAATTGCAATGAACAATTGGATAGCCATACATCCAGCAATGAACACAGGCTTCATCAAATATCAAATTAACACTATGTGGGTCACAGGCCTAAATAGAAAACTATAAAAGGCCTAGAAGAAAACAGCCCTAAATTCTCTGTCATCTTTAAAAAAGCCAAAGCATTTTACGTAAAAACCATAAATGTAAAAGGTTTGAAAAACTAGACTCCATCAAAATGAAGAACTCTGCTCTTTGAAAATCATTATTAAAAAGAATGGAAAAATTGGCAAGAATCATTTATCAGCAAGGGAATTTGTACATGCAATATGTGAGGATACCTATAAAAGAGTCATAGAACAACACACACACACACACACACACACACACACACACACACACACACGAAAGAGAGAGAGAGAGAAGAGAGAGAGAGAGAGAGAGAGAGAGAGAGGGAGAGGGAGAGGGAGAGGGAGAGGGAGAGGGAGAGGGAGAGGGAGAGGGAGAGCAGAACTCACAAAACAAACATGGATGGACACGTATGTTAGACATGTGTATGGTGAATGGGTTCACATAAAGATGCTGTATATGGCATGTATGTTAGATACATGTATGGCAGATGAGTCCACTGAAAGATGCTGACCACCCATTAATCGCAGGAGAAGTGTGTATTGCAATCCCAGTCACAAATCAGTACACAGCACCCAGAGTTTCTGAAACTTAAACATGCTGATAGCGCTGGCCTTGGCAAGGGCACAGAGCATCCAGAACTCCCACACAGTGCAGGTGGTAGTCCCCAAGGTACCACTCCTTTGAGGACCTGTCCTTTAGAAGATGAAGATGTCCCTGTGATGTGACCCAGCTTCTCTTTTCATAGAAATCAAAGTTTGTAATAACACCAAACTTTAGCACTGTCACCCCAGGGTCCAATGTCAGATGAGTCTACCACTCCCCCATTGCAGAAATTTATGTGTATGTGGGGAAGCAGTCCAGAGTTGGAGAGATGGCCCAATGTTTAAGAAAACTGATGTCTCTTGCAGAGGACCTGGGCTCAGTTTCCAGGACTCACAGCCATTGGTAACGTCAGTTCCAGAGGATCCAATGACCCATTCCAGCCTTAGGCACTAGGCAGGCATGAGGAGCACAATATACATGCAGGCAAAACACAAATATATTTTTAAGAAATCATCTGTCAAAATTTATAGACACATGGATGAATCTTAGAATTACCATGCTGGATGAAAGAAGCCAAATCAATAAACTCATATGCACACATATACATATATACTTGTAAATATATGTAACATATAATATATGTTTATTGGTAGAGTAAAGCAGATGCATGGTTCCTTAGGAATTGGAGGGTTCCATGGTTCCCAGGAACGGGGGTGAGGAGATTAGATGATGAAAGGACATGACCAATTTCTTTGGGGACTGGTGAGTTAAAGCACTTGTCTGCCAAGCCTGATGACTCAAATTGGATCCCAAGGAACCACATGGTAGAAAGAGAGAACTGACCCCTACTACTTGTCTTCTTGTCTTTTTGTCTCCACTCATGTTCCATGACATGTGTTATGTCCACATACAATAAACAAATGTGATTTAGGCAAGAATCTTCCTGGGTGATGAACATGCTCCTTGCTTGGATACTGTGGTGATAAGCAGAGATATAATCACTCTTGTCCTAGTGTGCACTTGGATCTCATATGGTTTGTTATCGGAGCATAGCTGAGCTTGGAGGGCATCCACTGAAGATTCTATGTTTTTGTGTCCCAGAGTAAAGGGTTACACCAGGGACACAAGCTTAGAAAGAGAAGTAGAGACACTTTATTGAGTGGAAGTGGGCTCCAGAGCCTGGAAAGGCATGCCCATCAAAGTTCTGGCTCGAGCCTCATGCCCCTTTGTAGACATGTGCACAGCATTGCCTTTCCTGTCTGCACTTTTTGGGTTTGTTTTCTGCACATGCTGTTTGTTATAGGTAACCAGATGGGGAAGGGTTTTCAGTCTTTTCTCTCAGCTGGTTCTTTCAGATGTTAATTTTGCCGTTGCTCTCTCCCACCCCTACTCTCCCGCCACAGCTTAATGTATGTCAATTATAATTCAATATATGTTTTCAAAGAAAAGAAAGACTGTGTTATCTCACTTGATCCACAAAATAAAAATAATTCTGAGGATGTGGACACTGATATATTCCCAAAGGCACTAATGGATTAAACTCATATTTGTGAAATCTATACTAAAGAAACCTTAGGGTTTGTGTGATTGACATATTTAGGTGAAGGAGCTAGACCACGTGGGGGTAAGTTGACAAGCATTTGAATCAGGAAGAATACTGTCCACATAAACTACCTCATGCACATAAAAGGATGAGTTTCTCACAAACCTAACTCCTGAAATACTGTGTTAGGTGGTTAATAATGTTGACCTCATATAGCCTCAAATTTAACTAACACCATCAATTGAAATTTGTGTACAGCACAAAAGAGCAGTTTTGTCTGATCACAAACCTTGCTCAAATATTTTGGCATACTCAGTAACCCTTACTAATGGCTGTCGGTGAAATGAATTTGATGCACATTCAATATTTGCTTTGGTATATAGTAGAAACAGGGGCACGGTTTCCTGGGGATAGTCTTCTCTCCTCTCTCTGAGGATGGCCCTGCTATACTGAAGTTCAAGGATTCATTTGAGATTAGAGTATTTGTTTCCATATGCTGGAGAATGATCTAGATAAATAAACAAAACAATGAGTGTGTCAGCAGCTGCCGACAAAAACAAGTTAAGAAAGGAAAGGTTGCTGGGTGGTGGTGGTGCCTGCCTTTATTTCCCAGCACAAACACTCAGGAGGCAGAGGCAGGTGGATCTCTGTGAGTTTGAGGCCAGCCTGGTCTACAGAGTGAGTTCCAGGACAGGCTCCAAAGCTAAAGAGAAACCCTATCTTGAAAAACCATTTTAAAAAAGGAAGAAAGAAAGAGATTGAGGGAGAGAGAGAGAGGGGGGGGAAGAAAGAAAGAAAGAAAGAAAGAAAGAAAGAAAGAAAGAAAGAAAGTTTATTCTAGTGAACAGTTCTAGGGTACCATTCATGGCAGGGAAGTCACAGCAACACAAGTCAGAGGCAGCTGGTCAAACTGCATCCGCAAGCAGGAAGTAGAGCTCCATGAGTGCTGGCACCCAGCTTGACTTCGTCCCTCTTTTTGCAGTCTGGGATTCCAGCCTATGGATGGTGCCATCCACCCATAGTTAGAGTGGGCCTTCCATCTTGGTTAATCTAACCTAGGGAGCCCCTCAATGATGTGTATTCAGAGACTTGTCTCCCTGGTGATTCTAGGTCCCATCAATTTGGTTATCAATATCAATGATCACAATCTCACCTTCCAGAGGGTTGCAGGGATGGATGAATGCCCCAATGATGTGTTCAGATATTGGAATGACCTTCTAATTTATTAGAACATCTTTGATGGTTTCCAAAAAGTCACTCAAGTGTTGCTAAGCCAGAAACATTGAACGTCCTCAGCTGGTGAGCTAGGAGTGTGCTCTCATACCAATGAATAAAACTCATTTTGTTTACGTTGGAAGTTTTTGGACCTTTGTAAGATAGAGACAAGATCTTTCTCTCTGTCATTCAGGATTAGTGCTTTAAACCTTATCTTTTGTGAGGCAAATGTATGTAAATAAACAAGCTCAATAATATTTTAGTAAAATAATTACAGTAATATTCTTCTTAGTTTAAGATGACTAAGGATGAGGTAATGGTGGCTGGGCAACATGTATTAGCTGAGACTGCACTCAGGAGAATTTGGGTTGCTTCCCAGCTCCACAGTTGGGCCAAGAAAAGTAATTACAGTGATTAATAACAATATTTGATTTTCAAGTCCCGGAGCCCACTCCTCAGAGCTGGTTTTATCTGGGGGCAGAGAAACAAATTGCAGGAAGGAAATGAGAAGTGCGTCCCATTTGAATTCTGTGACAGTACACAATCCCAAAGCTACCCTCCAGAGTGGCGGCCCATGGATTTTTACATATGGGACTTGTATGTGCTTGTTTTCCTGGTCACCCTAGGGCTGAGGGCAGTGCAGAGGCGAAGGTTTCACACCTTAGGGATGGATTCCAATTAGTATCCCTCAAGGAACACCTCTTCGTGTCCATACATGCTAGTGAGTGAGGACACTGTGAGGGTGGAGACGCAGTTTTCAGTGAGCCAGGACCTTGAGTTTAAAACCCATAAAAACAAAACAATTTAGCTTAGCTTTTGTCTTTCAGACAATCTTATCTCTGGCAGGGTCCTAAGGTCAAAGCAAGATGTAACAGTATCATATAAACTAATAAGTAAAAAGGAAAACAGAGAGGCAAAAGAGAAAGGGGGAAAAAAATCCCCTATCAGGGCAGGGCTGGGTTTCAAGACTGTAATAGCCGTCAGCTCTGCCACTACTCGGAGGAGTTGCTATGGGAACCACTGTAAAAGATTAAATATACCGAAAGTACATGATTGTGAGAAATGTTAGGGAAGGGAATTACATTAATGTGATGACGGTTCTTCTGTTTGTAGGGTTTTCATTCTCTTTTTCTATCTTGCATATAAACACCCCTTTTAGTTCATTAGCACACAATTTATTAACGAATAATTCTTTGTAGTATGCTAAACAGAAAAGACAATGTTTATGCTCCACATTGGAAGGCCTTTTCACCCCCAGTCTTGGTTCCTACCCCTCTCCCCCCCCACCCCACACTGCTTTTTGGGTAAACTGCCAACTTCCTGTAGTGGTCAAACTCTGGAGCAGGTCAACTTGGGGCTTTTAGGTTTTCCTCTTATTTTGCCCTGTCTATCAGGTCTAGAATAATACATTGTTTTGTTTTCTAACCCTACCTGTCATCTGTTGTAACTCTCCTAAGAAAAACCTCTCTTGGACAGGCAAAGCTAGAAAGTCAAGTCAGGAAAGTTCCTTAAAGGACTGCTGTGATTCCAATCACATCTTGTTACCAGGTTCAGCACCCTCCCTAGCAGTTTCACTTTTATCATTTCTGTGAAAGTTTCTAAGCCCATGAAATTGTTGGATATCAGCTGCCTGAGGGGGGAAAAACTGGACTACAAAGCTCCTGTAACAGCCTAACTCTGCATTGCCCATCTGAGTCCAGTGTGTTATGGTTGATTCTGCCCTTAGCACATTGCTGGAAGAATTTGTTTACTTAAAAGGTAGGATTAAAATCGAAGATGCCCTTGTTTCTTGGTGTTCAGAGAGAGGGGCATTCTGAAGGTGGATGGTGCCTCTGCTTATTGTGGTCATTACTGGTCAGGTTTCTAACAAGCGTCTGTAAGGTTGAAACTCAGTTCTGTTTGCTTTGGCTTTCCCCACAGCACAGGGCTGCACTCTTTGTGGTTGCTGCCACAGTTGGCTGAAGAAGAGCTGTATGTTCAACTGGATGATGTTCTCCCAGGTTTTATTCCCACCACCAAGCACCAAGATATTCATCTGTAAGCCAATGCATAAAGGTACTTCATTTGAAGTTTTTAAAACTAAGAACTAGAGTCAATGTTGAGTCTTCTTAAAATATAGACTTGCTATTACAGGCGCACGTGATCATGGAGGTCAAATGTGTCAAATCTCTCTGGAGCTGAAGTTACAGGTGATTGAAAGCTGCTCAAAAGGGTGCTGGGGACTGAACTTAGGTCCCTTGCAAGAGCAGCATGTATCCTTGAGTGCCAGATGTCTCTCCAGCCCCTGGATATTTTTAAGGGAAAAAGTGATCATCAAATTCCCTCCCATTAATCAATAACATCAACAAGGAGAGTTCCCGGTTTCTCACAGACTCATACGGCTCTTCTTAAAAGCTGTTCAGTAATTCAGATTTTCTTCTACACAAAAACAACATGGCATGTACAGACTGTGTGGCTCCCTACCCAAGGGGACTGGCAAGTGGCTCCGCCTTACTTATGCTTGGACAAAGAGTCAAAAAAGCACAGCAATGCCAGACACTCTCAACCCCCCTACTAGCTGAGGTCCTTTTAGAGTGCAGTCCAGAGACAATGGTATTCCTTGGGTGTCACGTGTTCAATGAATCACTTGCGTTTCTAGGCTTACATGCACGTCCATACTTATCGGAAAGATACGACACTCTGTAATTCCCTGATTCCTCCACCACCCTGTACTTCAGAGCCAGCACCTTTAATGCATACACCTTGTTCCTGATACAGCTCTCTGGAAGGAAATGAAACATAAAGGTATAAAGGCACATTTTAAAGCATTTAAGATCGAGGTTTATATCCACCACGCCTCTGTGGCATTTATAGGCTTCTCCTTAAGTACTGTCAACTGGCAGTTCATTTGAGTCTTTTCAAATGCAGCTTGGCAGTAGTGCTGACCACAGCAATTCTGTGTTCTCTTTCGTCTGACTCAAGGAGAGCCAGCACTGTCTCATCGTAATGAGGTCTATCTCTCCTACGATCACCGGCCTATTTTGCTCTGATAAATCACAGTGTCTTGTGGTGTCCCTCTGCCGATAATGGCTACTGGTAAAGAGCTCATGAGGCTCCTAAGACCCCACACTTCTCTCCTAGCCAAGCTATTGCCCTTTGCACAGCTGCTCAGGATCACATCTTGGGCAGAGTCCCTATCCTGAAGGCTTTCCCAGCTTGTGCTGTGCTCACCTCTGGTGGGAGCTCCGGTTAACAATTCGAGCCGTGGGCTCCAGGACATTGCTGATTCCACTGAGGGTCACAGGGCAGAGTCCCTTCTCTTGAGGGACCAGACAAGCCAAAAGAATTCTGTTTTCTTTTAAATCAAAAGTCTGATTCAAATAAATAAAAAGTCATGAGAGAAACAATAAACAATAACAGGTTATTTCCTAAGTAAATTCAGCAAAAGAATTTGGAAATGAATATGGATTCTCTGGGAGAGAATTGTTCTGTTAGCTGTGTGGGTAGCTATTAGACTGGCTCTGATGACTTGGTTGGATTGGAGCTTGGTTTGGGGGTGTGAGCAGAACCATGTTTATAGTGAAGGAAGCAGTATTCACATGGGCATGGGGGTTGAGTAGGGGAGTTTACAACATATGAATGGAATAAGGATATCTGGAAAGACAGGTTAAGACCTGAGCATGGTGGTTTATTCTGGTAAGTAAAAGTAGGACTTTTAAGATCAGAGGTATGAATAGAATTCTAAATGGTTCTCTCACCCAATTTCAATTCTTCCCAAAGGGTTCAGAATGCAGAGCAACATGGAGCTGGCATCTGCGGCTGAGTGCTGTGGCAGTCCTCCCTGGGCCAGTCGCAGAGATGAGACATGAGGACTGAAGTGGGATTGATGCCTTTATACATACCTCCAAGAGAACAATTGACTAAAATGTTGGCAGGGCCAAGGAGCAGGACGCTGATTTTCCAACTCTGCATAAGTGGAAAGGTTCTGGGGACAATGGGGATAGGAAGGCAGCTCAGTTGGTAAAGCGACTGACTTGAAAGTATGGGATCTAAGTTTGACCTCCAGCATCCTCACAAAAACTGGGCATAGTGTTGTGCCCAGTGCTGTAGAGGGAGGTGGAGACAAGGGGAACCCTGGGCTCACTGGCCATCCAACCTTGCCTACTTGGCAAGCTCCGGGCAGTCTGTAAATAGCACCTGGTGAATGACACACAAGGTTGTCCTCTGGCTTACACACATGTGCACGTGTGTGTGTGTGTGTGTGTGTGTGTGTGTGTGTGTGTGTGTGTGTGTGTGTGTAAGAGAGAGAGAGAGAGAGAGAGAGAGAGAGAGAGAGAGAGAGAGAGAGAGCGCACAGAGGTTATGAGTATAAGGACTGGTACATACTAGTAAGGTATGCATAGAAGGATGCCAGGCAGGCAGTTGAAAATGTCAAATGTCATACTATCGTTAGGGAAAGATACTTTTAAAGAATCAATTCTTTGAGGAGATGATTGAATGCTTCTCTCTATGTCATTAAGTGTGAGACAGAAAAGCTAAGAAAGGCTCACAAGTATGAGAGAAGAGGGGAGAAGGGCAGAATCAGAGGAGAGGAAGGAACAAGGACCAGTGTTAAGGTGAAGGCATGGGAAGAAGCTCACGGGTGCAGGTCAGATGGTCCATATGCTTAGCAAAGCAACCAGTCTTCATCCTCCAGAAGCTTGGCCAAACACGGATACCTGGATATGATCTCAGAGATGCTCTTCCATTAGACCTGGAGGGTTGCTTAAGTGATCCATTGTGAAAACTCCTCCAGGTGACAAGAAAGAGGAGGATTATGGGGTGTCGTGCAATGTTTGCCAAAGGCTTAATTTGAGGCTGATACCTATAAGGGACAGTCCATTTTTCTAGATCTATAGATTTTTCTTCTTGGAGTTGGCCAATGCTGTACTATGTGGTCTACTGAGCAGAACTGCCACTGTCTTCATGAGATCAGCTGTGCTTACATGTTAGAGTCTGCTGGGCAGTGGTGGCACATGCCTTTAATCCCAGCACTCGGGAGGTGGAGGCAGGAGGATCTCTGTGAGTTCGAGACCAGCCTGGTCTACAAGAGCTAGTTCCAGGACAGCCTCCAAAGCCACAGAGAAATCCTGCCTCAAAAAACCCAAACAAACAAACAAAAAACCAAAACACATTGGAGTCCATCGCTCAGGCCTGTGACCTGTTGGCATGCACTTACAGAGGGTGGGGGTATGTGGTGGGTCACCAGATCCTCACTTGAGTGTCTAGAGACTTTTCCCATCCAATTGTATCCAATGCCGCCCTAGTTGCTCATGGCCTTGGGTTTCAGGAAGGGGTAAGAGGAAATAGGTGAGAAAGGATAACAGAAGGGGGCTATAGCTACACCACAGTGCAGAAGCCATCATCCTTGATGAATATAAAACTTCTGGTGTTGTTTCTTTAGAATCACCCATGCTCCTTCCCATAACATCTCATCATTGCTCTCTAAGTAAGTCCAATAAACTCATCGATTCCCCTGGGAGAATTTTGGTGGAATTGCCCTTTGGTTTGTCATCGACAACTTATGAGGAGTGGGTAGACATTGCTTACAACTCTCACAATAACTATGGGCTCAGGGAATTTTTCTGAACTAGTCCCTCTCCCCCTTCCTAACATTTGTGTGTGTGTGTGTGTGTGTGTGTGTGTGAGAGAGAGAGAGAGAGAGAGAGAGAGAGAGAGACAGAGACAGAGACAGAGACAGAGACAGAGACAGAGAGAGAGATTCCCTTTACATAGCCTTTCTTGAGGGCTATGTAAAATTCAGTTTTCTTGTGTGTATGTGTGGCACATGAATGTGTGTGGGTATGCATGTGTATATGCACATATGCGTGTATGTGCACTAGTGATTTGAGGCCAGAGGACTATCACACACATTGTTCGTCAAGAGCCATCTATCCATCTTTCACTGGCTTGGAGATCTCCAAACAGGCTGGGCCAACTGTCCAGTGGCCCCAAGGATCCTCCTATCTTCACCTCCTCAGTGCTGAAATTACAAGCATATACCGCCACAGTTGCTTGTATATATGGGAAGCACTACTGCACCTATGTAGACATCACAGGGCAATTTGAATAGGAATTGAACTCAGGTCATCATGCTTGGCAGCAGATGCCCTTACTCACTTATCAATCTCACGACCAGTTAGAGTTCTTCCTTCCTTCCTTCCTTCCTTCCTTCCTTCCTTCCTTCCTTCCTTCCTTCCTTTCTTCCTTCATTCCTTGCTACCTTCCTCCCTTCCTCCCTTCCTCCCTTCCCTCCCTGCCTCCATCCCTGCCTCCCTTCTTCTTTGGTAGATTCCTGGAATTGAACTCGGGTCCTGCTACTTGAAAAGCCAGCATTTTACTGACAGAGCTATTGCCCCATCACAAATTCAGTCTTTTCCAAGCCCTTTCTCCACCATGTATCAAGCTTACCCTGTCCTTTCATTCTGTCCTTAGAGCCAAGATTGCATACACTCCTCTTGAGCTATTTTTCTCTCCTAGTTTTCAAAAGGAGTCTTTCTGTATCCTAGGCCAGCTGCTGAAAACTCAGGTCTCTGCAGAACCAACTTCTAGAGAAACAGACGGGCAATTTTATTATTTTCTCCCCCTCCCCCGTTTTCTTGGCTTGTTTGAAAATATCACATCGACTTTCATAAGTTGCAGCAAATCATTTTAGGAGTAAGAGGTGACATAAATGATATCTAAAGTGTGAATTACAGAAAATGTTTAATCTTTCAAAAGGTTCTAGGCAAGTCTCTGGACGTTCTCCTCTTTTGTCCCCCCAGGGCAGAGGCCCCGAGTCACAGCAGTCATTCATTACGGGAATCTATGGCAGAAAAACAATGTTTGGGAAGCTTCTAGACTTGTGGAGGCCAGATTTGTTCCCAGATCATATTGTCTTTTGGCATTGTCTGTGTGACCAGCTTCCAGATAGTTATTTAAAGAAAGTTCTCAAGCACAAAGATGAACCAGGAAAGAAGCAATTTGGCAACTTTGGAACTCAGGAATTCTAAACAAAAATGAGAATAGAACATTGAGTTCTTAAGCCTTCTCATGCAACATTTCTGATACATTAAAAAAAAGAAACTATCTATTCCCATCCTCTTGGATAGGCACACACAGGGGACCATCATGCCCTGCACCAATGGTTCCTGACTTCCCTCTTTCAGGAAAATTTGGTCATAACTTTTCATACACAATTTCTCCTGGAAAATATATACATTAATCCTGGGGTTGCAGACATCTGTAAGTAGTTGAAAATCAAACAGTTCATGCCACTTACTCTGCTGAAGTGACACCCCATTTAAATGTTTCCTAAATGTTTTCCAGATTTGCAAATCCCCTTTGATGTTTTAAATTTAATGAACAAGTGCTGAAATGGTTTTGCTGTAGAAATGAGGCCTTTCAACAAATAGGTGAAGTGTCTCTGCTGCTCAGATCACCCAGGACAGGATTTTGAGGTGGCCCAACAGAATCTACCTGCCTGAGGGTCACACGCTTTTTACACGTGCCCCTGACCTTATCACCAGTGTGTTCCCGTGATCTTAGCCCCTTCGGGGACAGATATGATCCTCAGTTCCCTTAACAGGTGTTCCGAATTCTCCAATGACTTTTAACAAACCTACCAACAAAGCTTTGCCTGTGCAGAAGGGAGAGAGTTTCTGGTAATATGCAGGGATATCTCTGGTTCAGGCTCATGAGTGTTTTTATTTAAATGTGTGTGTGTGTGTGTGCACTCCCACGGGTGTGGTACATATACGTGTGCATACTTGTGGAGGCCAAAGATCAACCTCAGGGGTCATCCTCCAGGGGCCACTCACACCCACTTTGTGTTTTTGAGACAGGGTCTCCTGCTGGGACTTGGTGCTCCCTGATTAGCTATGATGGTCAGCCAGCAGTTCCCAAGAATCCCATTGTCCCTGCTTCCTAGTGCTGGGTTACAAACTCATACCACCATGTAGGTTCTAGGGACTAAATTCAGGCACTTTCCCAATTGAATTATCTCCTCAACCTTGAGTGGAGTCTTCCCAACTGAGAGCAGAAGGGCCTGTGATCACAAAACAAGCCTTTCTCCTAATTTAGGGAGCTATTTCCCCAATGCTTTTCAGTGGGATCTTGGACAGAGGTGGTTGCTATATGTTCTCGCATAGCAAGCAACAGGCCTCCTTCATGAATCTTGGAAGGATGGGCCTTGCTGGACAGATAAATACTCCCTAGCTTCAAGCAAGCCAGCTCATTCTGCTAAATGTACTCAAACAGTGCATTGTACTCACTGCTTAGCAAAGAAAGTGGTTATGGAGTCCTCATGTTAATCAAGACCCTGGAAGAGTGTCTCCACACATCTATCACCATCCAGCACTCCAGGCACTGCCTGTGGTTTTGTAGTCCTGGATGCACTTAGTACTGCAGTGTCGGGCTCTGGAACAGTAGCATGCCCCACCCATGACTCGTGACTTTCATAGACCTTAATCATGACAAGAAGACACGTGCTTTGTGAGAGCTCTTCAGGCTTTGGCTGTTGTCCTTTGCCAGGCATCTTGCTCTTGGCTGTCTTCCTTGTGAAGCATCTCTTGTGACTGTCCCTGGAGATGCCATTCAGCTGTTTCCTTCTAATTGTGCATTTCCTCCACACATCTGCAGTACAAAACGGGGTCCATTGTTTTTTTTTTTTTTCCTGACATTGGGAGTATTTCTGCCTTCTTTTCTCCCTAATGAGGGAGGAGATGGACAGCTCACCATTTCTTGAAATGGAGTTTTCCTTAATTCTTTATACATTCAAATACTAACCCTCTGTAAAATGTGTACATAGCAAAGATTTTCTCCCATACCATCAGTGGTCATAATGTAATTTTATACAGTCATAAAGAACAAAATTGTGTCATTTGTAGAAAAATGGATACAACTAGAGATTATCATATTAAGCAAACAAAATCAGACTCAGAAAGACCCATACTGTATTATATCTCATTTGTGGGCACTAGATTTTATATGGATGCATAAAATCACATAAGTAAATGACGGGAAAGTAGAAGCAATAGTGTCTGGGGAAACCAAGGGCACTAAAGGAGACACGAGGAGAAGGAGAAAACAAGAAAGGAAAGTGGGGGCGGGCATGGTCAAAGTGTATCATATACATACATAAAATACCCCATGAAATCTGGTATCCTGTACACTGAATACATGCTAATAAAAATAAGGTTAGAATCACTCCCCATTAGAGTTGTCCCTTTAATCTCCCAACTGCCAGTATAACATATTTCACTACTTTTTCTCATTTGTTTTATTATTAGTCACAAAACCTGAATAGTTTGGAGGAGCAGGACAGTGGGCCTTGAATATGAAGAACATTCAATGATGTGGCCATGAAGATCTGTGAAACTCATTATGTTGTATACAACAATCAACTCTAAAAATGCTTGTATATCTTACACCTCTCAAATGGGCCAACTCTATCATCTATTTTAAAACTGTATGGGATTCTTTGTGAAGGGGTGAGGACTCCTGGGAACTCTGCTGTCCACTCTTTCATGCCTATTGTTGTCTTTGTTCAGCAGTCATATTGGTAAGACCTTGTGGGTATACCTTCTGACAATCCTAGGTGACAATCTTACAGCAAACTCTCTGTCCCTCTGTCTCTTGCAATCTTTCTGTACCCTCTTCCAGAATATTCCCCAAGCTTTAGGTGTGGGAGTTGTTTTATTGATGTCATTTGCAGCTGGGCTCCACAAGGCTGCATCTTGATTGGTTATGGTTTTCTGTAACCTCTGTCTACACAAAGAACTACAGGCAACTACACAATTCTGAGAAGGGAGAAATAGTCTTCCCCAGGGAAGAATATTTAATACCAAATGGTTAGCCCTGAAAACTTAATACACTCTGAACAGGTTGTACTTATGTATTTATGTGCATATTTTTATGGAGTAACAATTAATGAAAAAAGAAGCCATGAATTTGACAAAGAGCAAGGAGGGGTATATGGGATTTGGAGGGAGGAGGGAGAAAGGAGAAATGACATGATTATATTAAAATCTCAAAAACAAAAAAATGTTAAAAATTGCTTTAAAAATGTCACCTTCAATATTTTGCACAGTTGTCATGGTGACTATTTTAGTAGACACAAGATCATGCTCCCTGGTGTAACTGAAGATTGTGTCCAGGTCACAGTGGAGGGAAACCACTGAATCATGTTTCCTCTCTGTGCTCCTGAAGGATGGGGTGCCTGTCACCTCCGCTTTCTGCTGTGCTCCTGGCTGTTCTGCTTCTGTTGGGCTTCCCAGTGGACTTAGTGTACCTGTGTGCCCTGAGTCAGAACTTGGGTAATGAAATGCAGACATAAATAGAATATCCGGCAGTAGCCACAGCAGGAATCCTGGGCATGCACACTGTGGTTAGCATCTGAGTCTTCAGAAGTGAAGTGTGGGCTGTGGGGATGATGCTCTGCCTCAGGCTACAGGTTGCTTCCTGCCCTTCCATCCCAACCTCAAGATCCTCCTCATTGTTCTATAGCATGCTTGTAAACATTTTTGTCTTTAGATTCTTAAGGAATTTACCTTCCAAAAGACAATTTTGAATAAGGTCAAAGGGATAGCTGCTGTCCCAAGTTAGAATGTACAAATTAAGTAATTTATTTCCCAGGGGCTGTCTTTAATTATTTGTCATATGGAAGACTTGGGATCCTGACTTGGGAATCAGGATATTACGTCATTTTCTAGAAGACTGTTTTAAACCTTCACACATTGATCCAATTAATTGCTCCTTCTCGCTTCTTGCTCCCTTTGTGAGCTATTAGTCCCTCTTTTGAACTCTGCTTCCTGCTCACCACTCAACCTTCACAATCCCACACAGATATTCTTTTTGTGCCCTTCCCTTTATCTTAGTCTATGTTTTGGTTTAGCTGTCTTTCCAACCCTCCGAAAAGATACTTGACTTGCACATAAGGGTGTCACCTGTAAACTGTACTTCTCAGCAGGGCAGGGAGGGGAGGGCATGACACGGGACTAATCATTCACTGAAGCCCTAGTGTGCTGTTCTTCTGGCCACGATTAGCTCACTTGCCAAGTACAATTAGAGCTGTCATCTTGGTGTAGTTCAGAGTGGCTCATAGGTGAGCCTACCTACCCTTCTGCATCTGCTGAGATATGCTCATCCCTGTTTATCTCTTCTACAACTCTACCAGACTACAACAGGAAAACTGCATGCCCTGCTCTCACCCTGACAGCACAAGAGCTGGGACAAGGATGCTGGTTGCCACAGAGAAGGAGGTATCCATAGAACTTTCCATCACAATAAGGTACCTCACTAGCCAAGATGTAGGGAAGAGACAGCTAGCTATTCTTTACAGGTCACCTTCAGTGACCTACTTTCTCTAATTCGTTCCATCCTCCCTCTCACTAGTTCATCCCACTATGAGCCTATCAGGAGATGAAGACACCGATGAGCCAGCACCCTCATGATGCAGCCGCAGCCCAAAGCCTAGGGTTCTGACTGTACTGAGGATCAAGGCTTCGGTGAAATGAGTCTGTGGGGGATATTTCATATTAAAACTTTAATATGCAAAGAATGTTGAAAAAAGGCATTGCTTTTGGGTTGTATATTAATATATGATTTTCAGAGAATTAATGCACATTCTCAAAATATACCTAAGCATCTGGGGAAACTAAAGAAAACTGAGATAGATGAAGGAAGAAAGGATGCTGCTAAAGATAGATGGACTGCTTCCTCTGCCTTCTCTCTGCTCTCTTTCTTCCTCCCCCTTCCCCACGAGTGCAAGGACTACAAGCCTGTGCTGCCACACTTGGCCAAATTACGTTCTATTTCTCTTCTCAAAATAGCCTCCTTTGATTTTCTTTTCAATCAGTACATGTTGATTATCTAAAATAATGGGCCTCATTTTGACATGTTCATATGTGCATGCCATGTACTTTGATCATATCCACCACTATTCTCATTTGCCCACCCCCACCCCCCACTGGACACTTCCTCTTACCAAATAGCTTCATTTCTACTTTCCCAAAATCTATATTCTGCCAAGGAAGGAAAAAATGCCATACTAGTTTTTCTGAATCTGCCTTATTTTGTTTAATATGATGTTATCCAGTTTCATCTATTTTCTTATAAATGGTATTGTTTTATTCTTTGCAGCTAAATAAAACTATTGTGTAAATATAGCACATTTTCTTCTGCTGTTCACTTGTTTGTGGACATCCTCAGGAAGGGTCATAATAATGGAGAAAGACCTGTACCACCATGGATGTTTGGAGACTAACTTTGTGGCCCTTCTTCTTCGTCTTCTTCTTCTTCGTCGTCGTCGTCTTCTTCTTCGTCGTCGTCGTCTTCTTCTTCGTCGTCTTCTTCTTCTTCTTCTTCTTCTTCTTCTTCTTCTTCTTCTTCTTCTTCTTCTTCTTCTTCTTCTTTCTCCTCCTCCTCCTCCTCCTCCTCCTCCTCCTTCCTCCTCCTCCTCCTCCTCCACCTTCTCCTCCTCCACCTCCTCCTTCCTCCTCCTCCTCCTCCTCCTCCTCCTTCCCCTTTTCCTCCTCCTCCTATCCCTGGTCTACTGACTTTGCACTCAGGATGCCCTCCATGTGCTCCTCCAGCCCCACCCTTCATGTGCTTTGCCCTAGTGGACCCATACCATGCTATGGCTTTGGTGAATCCCAGCCCCTAGATGCCTGCGCGCGCGTGCGTGCGTGCGTGTGTGTGTGTTCCTCTGTGGTTACATTAATTTTGATGTGCTGGTACACACGTGTTATATGTGTATGTGGAGGCCAGAAGTCAATCTCAGGTGTTCTTATTAAAGCGTTGTTCACAAAAGTTTCTGGGAGGGATGTAAATGGGGTGCTTGGAGTCAGACAGGACAGACAAAAGTTGCTAGGATGTACTCTAGCTCATACTCAACACCTGCTCTTGGGTGCTGAGCTCCACTCCAGGTAAGCAACCCTGAGGAAGTGAAGTTTAGGTGATGTCCAGACTGTGCACAACTGGAAAGAGGCCAGAAGGACCTGCAGGATTGCAGTTTTGCTCTTTTGCTTTGTGCCCTTTTGTGTTTGTCATTCCATTAAGCTATGTGTTGGAAATAATGTTGACTTATGGCTCAGATCTAGAAAATACTTTTCTTCCTTAGAGTTAGCCACCTAGCTGGCCAGTCATTTTTGTTTTGTTATGGTGTGTGTGTGTGTGTGTGTGTGTGTTGCATGCAGCCAAGTGTGTAGACATGCACACCCATGCATGCATAGCAGACGCCAGAGGAGGCTGTTGAATGTCTTCTGTAGTTCTGTGACTTATTCCCTTGAGACGGAGTCTCTCACTAAACAAGAAGCCCACTGTTTTGGTTAAGTTGGAAGGCCAGAGAGCTCCCAGGATCTGCCTGTCTCTACCTCCCAGTGTTGGGGTTAGAAGCACAAGAGGCCTTTCGTATGGGCACTGGGGATTCAAACTCAGGTCCTCATGATTGAACAACTGCTCTTAGCCATGAAACTATCTCTACAGGCCCTGGGCTGACTACATTCTCAAAAGGTGACTCGTTGGCTTGCACTTTCCAGTCCTGTGCCAGAATGTCACCTCCGAAAGTCTACTATGCCCTGTCGATGAAGCCATTGGCATGGTACAGAAGATTCCTGCAAAGCAATAGCAGCAGGGGCAGCAGAGGCAGCAGGGGCTACAGGGGCTGCAGGGGCTGCAGGGGCTGCAGGAGCAGCAAGGACAGCAGGGCATGTGAGTTTTTGGTTTAGAAAGCCAATAATTCTGGGACATCAACAAAGAGAGCAGCCCAAGAGGTGGAGGTCATGGGATAGAGACCTGCTTGGGTTGTGTAGTAAAACTCTGTCTCTAAAGAAAAAAGAAAAACTAACAGAAAAAGCAAGAAAGCTGGCAGATCTTGGTGGAGCATAAGGTAGGCTATGGGAAGACAGGACAAAGCTTCCCAGAGTCTGGAGGGCCACCCACCGCCTTGTGCTTTGTGTTTGATACACCACATTCTAAGACTACAGGCTTTCAGTATGTTTTTTTATATTAGACATTGAAGGAGCAGTATAAAGACTAAAATATTTGTGAGTTTTAGAGTATTGTATAAGAATTAGGATAATTATGAAATGCTTCCTTACAATGATCTCCAAAAGACTAAGCTGTTGCAAAGATAAGTTGATTCTTTTTCTAATTTATTGCTGTTCAATCAATCGTCACTATATCCACGGCATCTTTGTTATTCTCTTTCTTTGGAATATAATGAAAAATGTTGTCTCTGGTCCTTTTATGTGTAGAAAAAGAATTGTTTTGCATAATTATAGCTTTAAAATTTTACTGCAGCTGATTTCTTAACTCACTCAGTTCAATAGCTGCTGGGTGAACTTAGCGTCTGAAACTGATCCTTAGCCAGTTTGAATCTGAGTTCAAAGCTCTGTTGAACAAACTTCTCTACATAGATGCAGATGCATGTCTTCTGCCACTCAGTATGGCTCCTGGCCATCTGTGATCACTGAGTCCTTGAAATATGGCTAGATTTATTGAAACTCAGCTTCAATTTTCATTTAATTTAGCCATTTTAAATGTCATTATTATTACTATTACTATTATTATTATTATTGCCTTTTCAAGGGTCCAAATCAGACTCTTGCATGCAAGGCAGTCACTTACTACCACAGCTAATTTAACCTTAAGTGGCTACAGGACGTTATTGATCATCACATTGAACGTTGCAGGTTTGGATATTGAACACTGGTGTGGGCTGGTGTAAACAGAGCTGCCTCAGAAGGATCAGGGAAGGCCTCTGTTCCAGAATTACAGCCCTACTAGCTAGCCCACAGGTCTTGGGACAGTTTAGAGCAACAAAGCTGTAACAGCAAGAATCACTGATATTTAATTCTCTCTTATGAGGCTGGAAAGATGGCTTAGTATTGAAGGGATTGCACACAAGCATCCAGACTTGAGTTCAATTCCTAGAGCCTTACAAAAAGCTGACTGTGATTTCTTATGGTTGCAATCGCAGCTCTGGGGAGGTAAAGACAGGCAGAGCATCAGGGCTTAGCGAGCGCCCTCTCTCTCTCTCTCTCTCTCTCTCTCTCTCTCTCTCTCTCTCTCTCTCTCTCTCTCTCTCTCTCTACACACACACACACACACACACACACACACACACACACACACACGCTGCAATAACCCCCCCACACACACTACCACGATTTCTACTGAGTTTGGCAGGCCATGACAGGAGTATTGGGGGGAGCATGACATTCCAAAGTCATCTAAGAAAAACAGCTTCCTTCCTCGAGTGGCTTTTGATTGCTAGAGGAAGTCCTGCCTATCCATGTCATTGGCTGACTCTCATCTGCCATGGCTCAGGTAGGAAAGAGAGACTGTGATTCTTCAACATATTAATCCTGCTTAGCGCTAAAGCCAAGGGCACTTTAGTGAGAATCATTTTAGATGATCTGTTCACAACAGAGGTTTAGAAAAAAATGACCATTCATGAAAAGAGAAGTAAGGTTGAAGAGCTGACATCTTAATAATATCTTTATTGGTTGAGTATAGCACATTTTATTGACCACGCTAAAAAAATCTATAACATGCATACCATCATATTTTCTATGTACACTGGTGTAATGAAATAGTTCTCAAACTCTCCCAAGATCTTTAAAGTATGGATGCTATAGAAATAAAAACTGATGGCAGTATAATGGTGACCCACTTCTGCTCAGCCAATAACAGTGTCTCCCATTCATCCACCACAGCACCTAAATCTCTAGCTATTAGGGGAAAGGGACAAGTGCTTGGAAAAAATGTTCAGGGTGCATCACTTTTCTCCTATAACATGTTGCTGCTTTCAGGAAAGGAAACAAAACAGAATAAAATTATTTATAACAATAGAGAATCTGAAATGTTCTACTCAAACAGGGACTCAAACTTCTAGATGCATCTGACACAAACCCCTCTGGTAGCATCATGCCAGGGTTCTCAGATTCAGAAGTTGCTCTCCCTTTGGATAACGCCATAGGTTTATCTTGGTTATGTAAATGAGTAGAGCAGTGCTCTTGGTGTTTTAACTGACATTCCTGAGTTTTGTGTTTGTTACACCTCATTGAGCAAAGCCTCATGTTATGCCTATTTTATGAAGTTGATTCTAGGTGGCAGGTGCCTATTTTATGAAGTTGATTCTAGGTGGCAGGAACAGTTTCTATTTAACTTAGTGTTTGAAGAGTACTTGCTTCACTGGGTCTTCACTTGCATCTGAGTTTCACTGCTTTTTGTCTTTGCTCTGTGGGACCAGTGAGCATCTATTCTGACTTTTCTCCCTTCTCAACTATTGCTCAGTTAATTAATACCTATACAGCCGGCACTGCATGAGCAGTACCACGGGGTATACAGTCACCTGTCTGTCACGTGAATGCTGCCACTACCTCCTAACTACTGTGTGCTTCTCCAATTCAACCGAATGGTGCAATCAGACTAATCTTTCTAAAGTCCGACCTTGCCATGACATGTTGTTCACAGACCTTCAGTGGCTCCCTACCACCCACAGAATGTCCAGGCTGCTTCTGTAGCTTTTGTCTCACTTGTTCTCCTGACGCCATCCCCACAGAGCCTCTGTTCCATTCCGAATGCTTGCTTCCCTGCCCTTATATGGTAGGCTCATATTCTGCCTCGCTTTCACAGTTGCTCTCTTCATCAAGCTCTCCCAGACTCTTTGGTCACAAACGACTGTTTCCCATTAGGTTCCTGTAACACATAATATTGAATGTGTTGGATGTATTTGAAATGAAGTATTGATATTTTGTCAAGACCCGATACAACTGCAGTGTTTCTTAAACCCACACTCCCTCATTTTGTCCAGAGCCAAAGCTCACACCAGCTTTGGTTTTTCCTGCCATGTTAGGGAGATGATGTTTATTGGCTAGGGCTGACCACTGTATGAAGGGAGTGTGCTGGCTGCATGAACTATACCATGTGCAGGATAGAACTTGACCCAGATCTGAGGGAGATTCGGGTAGGGCAGGAGCATGTGAATGATGAGGTCAGGCTTTCTGGCCTCTCAGCAGATGTGAGAAAGGGAAGCTAGGTGGGGTGATGAGGTCCAACAGGTGTAGAGAAGAAGGTTCCTCAGAGGAGCTTTGTGGACAGTTTCCAGAAGCAAATTTCCCTCTTAACAGGAAACATTTCTGTTCCATCCAGGGACTTTGAGACCATGTCTTAGGCCTTTAACAAGAGCATATTTGATTTTCTCCTCCTAGTTAACTAAAAGGTAAAAATCCATCACAAAACGATTAGGAATCAAGAGCCAGATGTGGTGGTACATGCCTGTCATCCTAATATATGGGCTTGAGGACAGTCTGTGCTCCCTAATAAAAGCCTAACATGGAACCCACTGTGTGTGTGTGTGTGTGTGTGTGTGTGTGTGTGTGTGTGTGTGTGTGTGTGCAACTTTCTTCATTCATTTTATTTAACCACAAGGACCAAAACAATTTCATGTGCAAAAAGGATGTAACTGGAGGTAATTACATTAAATAAATAAGACCCTCATAAAAGCAAATATCTCATCTCATTTATAAGACATAAATCACATATTTATATTTATGTATCTAAATGTATGCATGTATGTGTTGCAGTGTTTGATTGTCTTGATAAGACCTTGATAAGGTATGATCAAAACATTCTGAGTGCCTGGATGGACTGCCTTCTGAGAGTTGCCCGAGACCTGGTGAAAATGCACTGGTCCTCAAATCAGCACTGTTCAGCTGAGTCCAGAGCCTGATCTCACCTCACATCAATCTGAAAAGACCTCTGGCAGGTGAATTTGAACAGAAAAACAAATGCTAGAAATGTGGGTTTGCCTTTATCAACAACAGGGAGAGACAGGTGCATGAAATGAACTTACTAAGAGAGTTATGGATTCTGTTTCTCAAAGTGCCCCCATGAGTTGCCTTAGACTCATCAATCTCCACAATTATTTCTGTTTGAATGAACTTCCCTCAAATTAGACAATCTTTGCTGACATCGACAGTGTGATGATTCTGTTTATCTGCCAGCCACATTTGAAGCATCCTTGTCACTGGTCTCCCTTGACATCAGCTTTCTAACTCATAATAAACCTGGGCTAATCAACTTAAACCAAGAAAAGTTTGGGTATGGAGAGTGGAAATTTCAATGAGTTCAGTATTGATTGGGTGAGAAAGGCTTTCTTTCTATCTATCTATCTATCTATCTATCTATCTATCTATCTATCTTGGCTCACAGTGTTGGTTCAGTTCATGACGGCTTTGTATTGTTGCTTTGGGGTCTATGGTGAGGCTGCACATCACTAAAGAGGAGCTCTCATCTGTATTCAGAAGCTGCCCAGTATCCCAGTCCCTTGAGAGGCTATATCCCAGCTGGCCCAAGGACCTCCCACTAGGCCCCACCTCTTAAAGACCCCATGACATCCCAGTAGCAATCAGCTACTTTCAGGATCAATGTAGAGAAGCCTGTCAGCCTCCGCCTGTAGCTAACTTTCCTGTTGAACTTTCTTATGGATTTGACATTTTTGTCTAAAGGAAACTTTTTTAAAAGATAGAAGATTTTTGGTGAGGAAACCATGTAATATCATTGGATTTCTTTAGTGCAATAAACTAAGCTCTCTTTAAAAAAAAAATAAAGAAAGAAAAGTAAGGTTTGGTGCACTTCAAACCTCATCAGCTACACTTGATCCCAGACATTATCTCGGCTTATCTTGAATAGAAAAATGCTAGCGGCTCAAGTGCTTCAAGGCTCCGAGGAGCATTCTCGCTCATCGGGAGGCTGATTAAGCTTATTATTTGGTGTTCAGAGGCTTCCAGGCTTATTGACCAGCCCTCCATGTGAAAACAGGGAGTAGAGGAGTGCACACCTACTTTCAAAGCCCTAAGGAACCCAGGTCAGCAGACCAGTATGGCCATCTTATCCTGCTGCACAAGCTGGGGCTCTGGCTTTTTCTGCCAAGGGTCTGTGGCTCGGGAAGGCTCGTTTCTGCCATCCCCTGAGAGCAGTGAGTCCCAGCCCCGCATTTACAGAAGCCCAGCCATGTTTTCACACCTGGTTGTGTGTCCATATTTCCTTGTGTCTAAGCAAAAAGTGAGTTTTATACATGTCTTTTCACTCAAATACTTCACCTCCCTGGAGAACCATCCTGCAGGCTGGTTCTAGAGTTGCTGGACCTCGAAGCTCACATTTATTCAGTACCGTCAAGGGTCCGGTGCTCGCCAAGAAAAACAGTGTGGCAGCTGGATCTTTGTGGGTGTGATACTGCTATAGACCACTCTGAAACCAAGGCTTAGGGAGGCAGAGGCCTTTGTATCTTGTTGCTGTTTTAAGAGAATGGGGGCTGAGTCCTCTGCCCCTCCCATGTAGGTTGTCTTCTTTTTCTTTAAGCCACAATTCCCTCCAATCTTCGTAGTCCTTAACCACTTTGATTTTTGTATACTTATGAGTAAAAAAAATGTGGATACATCTCTGAAAAGATACTCTGCTGTGTTTATTAGTTTATTTACAGCTGGGTATTTCTGACAGGAAATATAATCAGCTCAGTGTGATAATTCAGTAAAAAGAAAGGCTTTTAATTTTTAAAAAGGGAAGCTGAATGTGTGGCTCATTGGAAGAGCACTTGCTTGGCATGTCTGAGGCTCTGGGTTTGATTCCCGGCACTGACATATAAACAAAACCCAATCAAAACTGACAGTGTCCTGGACGATGTGCCTGGGGGTGTCAGGGAACCGCATCGCATCAAATGGTGCTGGCCTGTTAAAGACTGTCTCTGATTCCCTCTGCCTCCCTCGTTTCTGATGAGTTGGAACTTGTTTTCTTTATTCTGAAGGGCACGTTTTCTTATGTCTTCTGTGAATTCAGTATCTTTTACCCCAAGGGAAGGTAAGAGCTGAAATGTGGACTGTTAGGAGCCAAGATCAACAGTCCACTATGAAGCCTAAGTGTTCTATACTGATGGCTGCCTCCCTGGCTGCTTCCTGGGAGGTTCGAGCAGGGAGGGTGGGAACCGAGAGTGCAAGCCACCAGGGAGTTCTGACTTGAGCTTCTGCCAATGTTTCTTTTGTATCAAATGATTATAATTCAGGGGTTTTCAGCCAACTACAGTCACTAAATTATTCCATTGTTGAGCCTCATGCACACACTGCTTGGTTTTCTGTGCCTGTCTCCTCTCTGCTCAGTCTCGAAGCCATTGCCCTTCTCATTGGGCTCCTGAATATCATCCCTTTCCTTGTTAAGGACTTGTACTGTTGTGATTTCCTTATATGCTCTGTGCTCTTGTAGGAGAGACATTGGTGCTGTTAGACTATCCAAACAGTGGATCCCAAAGAATCCACATTTCTCCAGGATTCCCATGCTGGGGGAACCCTGGTACCAGCTAGAAGGGTACCGTATCGCCCAGGAAGATGTTTAACACACTTCAGACCACTTACTAGGATGCCTTCTAGGGGAGAGGGGAATCCAGACAAGAAAGAATCAGTGATGGGTGGGGGTATGCCTCCACCAGGCCTGCTTGGTGATGCCGTCTTTTAAACTCAAACCTCTTGTCAGTACATAGAAGGCAGACATGGAGGTCACGGGCATCTTTATTTGTTTTGCATCCCAGTGTGGTCACATTGGCTGCATCTGCTTTCTCTGATTTTCAATATTATTAATTGGTGTATTGGAGGTGGACTGCTGACTGAGCCTGCCTTGTTGGGGCTGCCAGGTCCCAACAGGTTCTGACCCCTGCAACTCTAGGAATGAATTTCTCAGTGCAGTCAGGCACTCTCTCACAGTCCCAGAGGTTTCAACAGCACAGAAGGTTGTTTTGTTTTTTGTTTGTTTTTAGGTCACTGTGTCCATCAAATATAGGTCCCTTAATAAGCTGGAGAATTCCAAAGTCAGGGAAATTTAGGAACTGAAGTCTCACCTACAGCTGCAAGACTAGTTCTCTCAGTTATCCAGCCATCCCACATGGAGGTGGAAAGAGACAGGATGAAGGCATGAGCTGTGTCAGAACCATCTCCTGTGTAAGGGAATTGCCAGTAAAGGCTAGGCCAGGTGGATGGAAGCTTGGCTCCTTCCACCAAGAAGTCCCAAGGAAGGAAGAAGAGCACAGAGGTCTCCATTACTCTCTACCCTCCCCCAGCACAGCTAGGTCACTGCTGGTCTCCATTCAAGCTCTCTGCTGCACTTTTTCTACAGCCTCAGGTCACAGAACTTTCTAGTTTGTGCGTACCAACTTTCCTTCAGTGCTCTTTTTGTGGAATTGTGGAATGTTTTGAGAAGCCATTGTCTGTTCTTATCTCCTTTGGTTTCACTCTCTCAGAGCCTTTTCTCTGAGGAGTGAGGAGGCACAGGCCACAGTTAGGAGACCTCATCTGAAGTGCAGTGGTAGCTGGCTGGGGAAGTTGCTCTGAGCCAAATTACAAGAAACCTGACAGGGAGAAAGCTGATATGGGCAAGGCTCAGACATGCTAGTGAGAGAAGGCCCAGCAAGGAAGTAAGGGGCACTGGAAGGTCAAGGCACAGTCGGGGGCGTGGGAAGAGGGGGTTTACTAAAAATTACTAGAAGAGAGGCAAACAGAAAGTTTAGGGAAAGCCACTGAAAGGGTACAAATTGGGTAAAAGAAAACAGAAGTTTTCATTGTTCAGCTACTCAAGAGGCAGGCAAGACAATGCCCATGTTCTGAATATTTTACGAATGCTGTGCTCCTTGAACTTTGTGTGTGTGTGTGTGTGTGTGTGTGTGTGTGTGTGTGTGTGTGTGTGTGTTTGTGTATGTGTGTGTGTCTGTCTGTCTATCTGTCTATCTGTGTCTGTGTTTATGTGCATGCATGTTTGTGTGTTTATGCAGAGATACACATGAATGTGTGTGTGTCCACATGTAGAGACTAGAGGACAATCTTAGGTGTTGCTCCTTAGCAGCTATTTATTTTGAATTTTGAGATAGGGCCTCTCACTGGAACTTGGGACTTACTCAGTAGGCTAAGCTAGCTGGCCATCAGTCTTCACATATCCAAATATCTCTGTCTCCCCAGTATTAGGGTTATAGACATGATCCACCACGCCAGAAGCTTTATATAGGTGCTGGGAATCAAACACAAGTCCTCTGGCTCTCACAGCAAGTAGTTTACTGACTGAGGCATTTTCCCAAGTTCCGAGGGTCTTTGCATTCATAGTGACTAGAGGGCATGTGCAGTGGCTACTACAGTAGGAGTAGCTAATACCATTACTATCTAGTAGTACATAAGAAAAGATTTAACATTCTTAAACCCAGGCAGACTAAAAACATGAGTGTCCTCTCTGCTCCACTCTCTTTCCTTCACTGTCCCTCCCAAATGCTTCAAAGTCAACATTAAATAGTTATAAAAGTATAAGGACAAATGACAAAGAGGCCTGTAACTCACTCTGAGACCAGGTGAGCCTGGAACTCACAGAGATTTACCTATCTCTGTGATAGGTAAATCACAGAGTGCTGGAATTAAAGGTGTACACCACCACCCGGCTAATAACTAATTTTTTAAAAAGAAGCAAAAAAGAGTGCAGGAAATCCATGGTCCTAGGCTAAGCCAGCTCCACAAAAACTATTTTTTCACATGGCCTCAAACAGCTATTTTAAAAGTCAAACACACACACACACAATAAAACCAAAGAGATATTAATTTGATTCTTGCATGCAGAGGAATAGTGGTGGGAGAATATTTAGAAGTCTTTTCTCTATAATTAATCCATGAAATTTATATAAAAAGAGAAAACTTGGTGTGCATAGTTAAGAAAAAAATCCACTTCAGTTCGTAAGATACAATGGTCTTGAACCTGAGTCCAGATGTCTCAAACAGTGTGGTTGTATGGTGTGACAGCATGCATAGTGCAAAGTACACCTGTTCTATGTTCAAACCAAGGCTGCAAGGAAGTTACTCAATGCAACATGGCTGATCGATGCTCGGAGCACCTTATGGATTCGCTGTTTTTGATTTTTTTTTAATACATTTGCAATCAGTGTGCCAAATATTTCCCCTTACCCATCAATGTTCAGCCACTCAGCCCTACATGGGGTTACACCAGCATTTAGAAAGCTGAGTCTTAGACCATTGGAACTGTTAACGGAGTAGCTGTGTTCCCATCTCTCTTTCCTTCTACCCATTATGATTTTTACTTTTTAAATTATGCACAAATATTGATTTGATGGAAAAAATACCACAAAGCACTGTGCTATGCACCAGGCACTTTTTAATAACTTTACCTGAATTATTGCTCTTAATTCCCACATAATTATTGCATAAAGCACCTTGCTTTCTGCATTGAAAGCTCTGAGGCAGCAGTCTTAGGAAAATATGGATGGCAGATGTTAAGGAGCTTGCTCAGGGTTGGCTATGGACCCACAAAGTTGATTCCAAAGGCTATGCTGTTAATGACTCCAGTTATTGACTTTGCATCGTATTTATGTTGGAGTTAAGGTAGCTTGCAACTATATGCTTCAGTGTATCAATGTTTCATGAAGGCACAGGCCTAGCAGATACAATCAACTGTTTAAGAAACTTAAGGTCTAAAGTGATGGGAGACAAGGCACAGAAAAACAAGGGGACAAATCACTGCAAATTAGCCTATGTTTGGTGGGCCCCTTGACACCTCTTGACTAAAACGAGGTGGTATTGTACATACATGAGCTTGGAAACTAGGTATGGGTGGTCAGGCAGAGTACAAGCCATGACCAGCCCTGTGATTCTGGTATCTAAACTGGTAAGAGAATGTGGAAAAATCCTGCAACTTCCTTCAGGACCGAGAACTCACCTTAGGAATCACTGAATGCCTCTGTGGATGATTCTGAGTAGTTAGCAACAAAATGGGTATACATTGTAACACCAATTCAGTGTGCAGTTGCTCACTTGTTTACATAAATGAATGGTACATCTTTTGCAAGTGATTTTTAATAAAGTTGATTTTGTTTTTATTTTGCCCGCATCTATGTAATTTGACTTTAGGAATGAATACATGACTAGCATTGCTTTGATCTTAGTCGTAAGCTCCCACCACCCCCCAGTTCTCTACCTAGGAACAGTTCTTAATTTGCTGCTGACTGTTTCAGGCTGCAAGTCAACATAGTATAAGCATTCCCTTCCGAAAAGGCAAGGCGAGGAATGGTCCTATTCTGGGTCTCTGCATTTGGGGTCCTCCCTTCTGTGTTCTCAGTAAGCTGGGAAACTTAAGCAGCTGGCGTCATGTTGTAGAAATCAGATTATAAAACTTTATATACTGTTGGTGCCTTTTGCTCTATAAAAATCAGTTCTCATGCCAGGCTCAGATTTGGCATCAACAAGGAAAGGCTAAAACCTAGTACCGGGGGAGCCCTTCTGACATCTCAACCACAGGCTCATGTCAACTGAAACCTTATTAGAAGTGGCCACAAGTAGTCTGGTTTCCATACCTGCCAACATTTTCCTCCAGCCAGCCCTTAACCACTTTCATAATTCACTTAAAACTACCCAGTCCTTGTAAGTCAATGAGATTAAGCAGTGTCAGCTGCCGGCTTCCAGCAGCTTCTCGGTCGCTGTATTAATATCTGTGTTCTCACCTCTTTCCCCTGAAGGCAGGAGTTTGCATGACTGCAGCCATTAGTTCCATCCAAGATTTCAGTTGAAGGGGAGCCATGGGCAGATGATGTGGAAGACAGATGTTTGTGGAACCATATCCATACATTTCAACATTTATCAGATGTGCGAGGAGAGTTATTGTTCTCTCTGTGCATACATTCAGAATTCGGGTTTAGTTGAAGTGTGAGGCGTAGACACGCTGTCTGCCCATGGATAACAGAATATTCTTTTTTTCTTATCTCTCTCCATGTCTCTGTTTCTGCTTATTGCTCCATTTTTCTTTCCCTCTTATGGGAAAAATAGCTCAAAGCCGAAATGTTTTCACTGTGTTTTCTTTTCTCCTTAGTATAGTCTGAGTTACGAAGAGCTCAGCTTTCAGTTATTTTAAGTTGCTTCGCTTTTGGTCAGAACTGTGTTAATTTCTCAACACAGTAACAAACACCAGAGACCATGAACTCAAAAAGAGAAAAAGGGTTATTTGGGCTCAAGGTTTTATCCAGGCCTGGCATATGACTGATTGACCATACTGCTTTTTGGCTTGTAGTGAGAAATCTCATCATAGTGAGAGTTTGTCACAGAACAGCACTGCTTACTTGATGACCAGGACACAGAGGAGGAAAACAGATGTGGGCAAGGGTCCCATTACCCTCTTCAAGGCACACACACAATAACCTAAAGACATCCTTCAACACTCTAACTCTTAGAGGTTCTACCAACTTCTAATAGCACCTCCCCTGAGTGGGGGAGACTTTTATATAAGGAACTAAGCAAATGTTTAAGATCCAAACTATGGCAAAGATTTTGGTTTCATGTAAACTTTGTAAACCACACCAATTAGATGGTAACTTAAATCATATGTATGGATTTTTTTCCCTCTGTAATAAAGAATCTAGTGCTTGGAGTCCAAAGACAATTCTCAATACTCCATAGTAGCCCACATTGCTTAAACTATCCTTTCCCTAGCAGTAACTTCTACATAGACTAATGACTTGCACTGGCTAGTTCTACCTGCCAATGCCCTTTCCAACAGAGAGAAGGGGAGCCCCCAGAGTCTGAATCTTTGGATCTGAGATTCCAGTCATTTGTTTGGGTAAGGCTCTATTGAGGTTTAGACTGAAGCATCCGTGCACTCATATGTGGACGGCTAGCACAGTAGCAATGTTCCACTAGGTGGGACCTAGTGGAAAGCAACCCGATTGCCTTGCTCGGACATCAGTCTGTTGATAGGTTCCTAGCTTCACAGCAAGGTGATGGAAGCTCAGTGAGGCCTAGTTGGAGGAAGCGGACCACAAGGCATTTGTCTTTGAAGGGGTGATTTACCCCAGGTGTTTCTCTCCTCTTCTCATTCTCCACCCTCCTTGTCTTCTATTTTTTCTTCCCACCTCTATTCATCTCCCACTCCTTTACTTTCTCTGTGTAAGGGAACCAGTCTCCCCTGCTACTTGTTACCCTGCCTCCATGTTCTGCCTGACTCCGGGCTCCAAAGATACTGGTCAACCATGAACTGAAGCCTATTGAATTATGAGCTTGCATAAATCTCTCTTTAAGTTGTTTGGCTCAGGCATTTTGTCACAATGATGGAAAGCTGACACAAGCTCGGTGGAAACCCAAGCTTTGCCTCACAGATCCTGGGTTCCTGTCCTTATCTGTAGAGCAGAACCCAAGCTCTGGGAATGTGCACAGAGGGCCTGCAGTCAGGCCTCCATTTAAGCTGACAGTGAGATTCTTGCTCCAGAAGTACTGTTGGACAAAGAGAAAGTCTGCTTTGTTCTGCAGCACACTTTATTTAATATGTGGTCATGGTAAAGATAACCATCTTAGCTCTCACTTACCTATTTCTTTCCTGTAGAGAAAGCATCCCTATTAGTTCAGGTGTAACAGGTATGGAGAGAAATGTGTGGCTATTAGTCTATCACCACTAAGTGTTTATGTTAAATCTTTCCAGTCCCAGTGGCTCCCAACTTCCTTTCTCAATCCCTTTGCTATGCAACCCTTCTTTCTTGCTGCATCCAGGGTATTCAGAGTCCTGCACTGGGATGTGGTTGCTCTCTGACAGCCAGGAAAGAGCTCTGTCATCAGAGAACAAGGGCATATGAAGGAGGAGAATGTGCTACAAGGATCTGGACCCAGATCTATCTTCAGAGAGGCCTTCCAAACCTTAATGCTTGTTAACAAGTGAGAACCACTCAGTGGCCTCTCTGGTAGAGCATGGGGCCATCTGGGAAGCTGGAGTGTTACGGTAGGAGGATCCAGTGAATACCCATTTTTGCCAAAGCTGCTCATGTTTCTGTTGGTACAGGATAAGGATCAGGGTGCACCAGCTGATAATATACAGCTGTGTGACTGCCCCCTTCTCCTCTCAGGTGGGAAATGAAATTCATGAAATGGAAGAGTTGGACCAGTATAACTCAATTGGTAGAGTGCTTGCCTAGTATGACCATAACCCCAGAACTCAAGAGGTGTAGGAAACAGGGTCAGAAGGTCAAGGTAATCCTCCTCAGCATATTGGAGGGTTGCATGACGCTCTATCTAAGGAAAAAAGGAGGACTGGGACGGGTGAGCAGGCAGTGGAGGTGGTCCTTGGAGGCTATGTCCCCAGCAAGCTCTGAATTCCCGAAGCTCTGATGGGCTGCCTACTCCCTTCCACTGTGCTGACCCATCAGTGGGGCAGGGTGGAACTCTTCAACATTCTGGCCAAGGCCTGTCCTGCTGGAGTTGCTGCTTTGCACTCCCAGCTTGTCTGTGCACCACCCTGGTCCCCACATTGCTCCTAGCCAGTCACACCCAGCTGTATGCAGTTCTTTAGTGTACTCTCTCTTAACTCCAGGGTCCTATAAGACTTGACTTTTCTTCTCTGGTTGAGCAGAGAGAGAGAGAGAGAGAGAGAGAGAGAGAGAGAGAGAGAGAGAGAGAGAGAAAGTCCCAGAGTGAGCAATATCCACAGATTTGTTGGAAATTCCAAGAGAAGCTTTTTCTTGGACACCATGTGTTAATATCACTTCCCAGAAATTTTTCCTTGCTTGACCACCTGCCCCAGACCAAGTTTCTCTATAAGCTGTGACAGCAAATATTTTCCATTGCATGATGAGCCCGCATGTCCAAAACATGAACTCTCTGAGGGCTACGATGCTATCTGACTCCAAGTACCAAGAAATATTCTCTGAATGGAAGCAAACTCTGACAGGATGTTTTCTGTCTTTTTCTCCTTTCTCACTCTTGCTAAAATACAAGCGGATCGCTTTTCAGTTAGTTTTTATTTGTTTGTTTTCAGAGAAGCAGGGTTTAAAACAAATGAAATGCAATAAAAATAACCAAAGTAGAAAAAATAAATTCGAAGAGACTGGTAATATTGTCTCTGGTTGTTGTTTAAATGTGAATAGTGGAGGCCCATCCTTGCTTAAACTTGGTGTGGGTTTTTTTTTTTTTTTTTTTAAGAGAGTTATGGTCATGAAGTCTCTGCTTCTCATTTCACCAGCCTTTTATATTGAGATGTGGAAGACATTATGTCTCTCTTGAGAACACACAGAAATGAAAGTAGAGAGTGTGAATTCAGGGGTGGAAAGGTTTAAGCAGGGAGGGGAGAGGGAGGAGGGATATGACAGGGTGAGGTGGGGGAGGGCTAACCCAAACAAAGTGGGTATTGAGAAAAGCATATGGAAGCCTGCTATCTTATAATCCAATTAAAGTATGACATAATTTTTTTAAAGGGACATACACTGCATGGTTGGATGATGCTACTTTTGGAGCTGAGGGTCAACTAAACAGAAATGCCAGTGCCACATGTGGGCTTGTTACTTCCTTAGGCACTATTGGTCAGAGAGGCTCCAGGCTCCCCCCCAAAAAACACAGTACAGGATCTTGACATTTCTCTTGGTTGCCCATCACGATTAGATGATAAAGTCCTATTGCTGAAGACACTACACACTGTGGTTGAATACAGAGCAATCAAGTTGCAACTGAGCTGGAAACTTCCTCCCTGTCAGTTGGCTTCCATAGTGCCAGAAGGTGAAAAGCAACCTTCCAAGAAAGAGAAAGCATCAACATCACACCCAGCTATGACTCCTATTGACTTCATACCAACCTGTCATGTAAGATGTACCAACTTGTTGGACACTGGCAGGATTGTGTTACAACCACTCTATGATTGTATGTAGGCTCCCTCCACAGGTGGGATCTTATGCCTAGTATTGTAATCTGATCAAAAACACATGGCTGGGAAAGTCATAGGCCATAGATGGGAACACTACTGGTTAACTAAATTGACATAGAGTGAAACTGCTTTTTAAATGCCTGTGTTTATGCCCTAAGACAAATGCTAATCTCAGCTTTAATCAGATAAGCCTTTCTTTGTAGTAAATGGCTGTTCAAGGTGCTGAAAATAAGTAATGGCTGAGTGTTTGGCCCTAAATAAGATATTCATGCTATTCTCTTTAGAGTTTGGTGAACATTGTAGAAAAGGGGGTGGAAAGAATGTAAGAACTAGAAAATGGGGAGAAGAGCTACAAAATGCCATATGCAACTGGCCCTATCAACTGTCAGTCATGGGTGGTAGCAGGATTCACGGAGCCCTACCATGTCCTGATAATTGTTGTCAACTGACAGTATCTGGGAGAAGGAAGATATTGTCTTTAGTTCTAGACTCACTGGTGAACTTTTCAGGCTCCAGTGGGTGGTTCCAAGCCCATGGTAACACTGATAACCTTGGTTCAAGTCATTTGATCACAAAACCAAAGGACATATGGCAGAGGGATTTGTAGGAAGGTAGGATTAAAAGAGATGAGAGGGAGATAAGAAAGGGTGGCGTGAGATAATATACGTGTATGAAATTGTCAATAAACAAGCTTAAATAATAATAATAATAATAATAATAATAATAATAATAATAATAAACAATTTGTCTTAGTTAGGATTTCTATTGCTGTGAAGAGATACCTAGACCACAGCAGTTCTTATAAAGGAAAACATTCAATTGGGGTGGATTACAGTTCAGAGGTTTAGTCCATTATCATCATGGCAGGAACATGGTGACATGTAAGCAGACATGGTGCTGGAGAAGGAGAAAAGAGTTCTATATTTTGATCTGCAGGTAACAGGAAGTGGACTATCATACTGGATGTGTCGTAACCATATATGAGACCCTAATACCCACCTTCACAATGACATAATTCCTCCAATAAAACTAAGCCACTCCAACAAGGCCACACCTAATAGTGCCACTCACTATTAGCCAATCATTCAAACACATGAGTCTATGAGGGCCATACTTACTCAAACTACTCCACTCCACTCCCTGGCTCCCATAGGCTTGTAACTATAACATAATGAAAAATGGATTTCATCCAACTCCTAAAGTCCCCATAGTTTCACAGTCTCAACAATGTTTTAAAAGTCCAAAGTTCAAAGTCTCTTCTGAGATCTATGCAATTTCTTAACTTTAATCCCTATAAAATCAAAATTAAAAAAAGTAGACCACATACATACTTCCAACCATTCCAAGGTGGTCAAACTCCAAACTCTGCATCTCCATGTCCAATGTCAAGACATTCTTCAGATCTCCAATGTTATTTGCCCTTGTTGACTGCAACACACTTATTTCTCTTGGTCTGGTTCTACTCCCTGTTAGCAGCTGTCCAGGTATTGCATGACTCTGGCATCCCTAATATTTTGGGTTCTCCAAGGCAATCCAGGATTCAACTTCACAGCTTCACACAATGACCTCTCTAGGCCTCCATTCAGGGACACCCATGACCCAGGTCTGGCCTCAGAGGCTTTCCTTAGGCATGGAGGCAAATTCCATAAGCCCGTCTAACCTTAACTCTAAAGCCAGAACCATGTGGATGAAGCTGCCAAGCTCTGCTGCTTGCTGGGGCTGGAACATGACCTCCTCATTAAATCCCGTCTTCACCAAGTTTCTGGTTTTGATTGTTACCTTTATTACCTAAGCCTGATTGTCCTGAAACTGAATCTGTAGACCCGATTGTCCTCAGACTCAGAGATCTACCAACCTTTGCTTCAGGGGTGCTGAGATTAAAGGTGTGCACAGCCACAACAGACTCTAAGCTTTTCTTTAATTACTTTTCACTAGTTGGAAACATAGCAGGGTGGGATTTTGCCCTATGATTACCCTAATCTGTTTATCTCCTTGAGCACAGGACTTTGTTACATTCCACTTCCTGATGCTTCTTTTCTCCTCATATTGTACATTTTGCACTTTTCCTTGTCTCCCTAACATAGCTCCTCTCTGTGTTGGTTTACATACACACACACACACACACACACACACACACACACACACACACAAAGAGAGAGAGATGGAGAGAGAGAGAGAGATCCATCTAGGCTGCTGGGAATGTTAATTTCCTTGAAGTCTTCAAATCTGAGATCCCATAGCCATGCTTTGCCCCCTAGTTCTCCTGTCTTTCCACACAATTTAACACCATTCACTGTAGGCACAGATGTTGTTATCTGACAGACATTTAAGATGGTCTTTTGATTGCTGTTTGTTTGTTTTGTTTGTGCCCCAATGGTTTAAAAATAAAGGAAAGAAGGAAGGAAGGAGAAGAGGGAGGGAGGGTTGGAGGGAAGGAGGGAAGGAAGAAGGGAGAGGAGGAAAGACAAGTAGGTAGCATTTAGGAAAGAGAGCATGCAATTTTTTAAATATGCTTTGCAGACACAAGGAGCTGCTTCTGCTGTGCTCCTTGGAGAGGAGTGTGGACACTTCTGGGTGTTGCACCCACAGCATCAGAGGAGTTGAGGAAAGTCCCTAAGCATGGGAGGTCAGTTGTAATCACTTCAAACTTGTGTAGCAACACAAAAGAGAATTTACCACATGGCTTGGCAATAGCATTGTTTTGAATTTTTTTCCAGACTCTCAAGATGGGGAAGTTGTTATCACCACAGATTAATAGAGATTTTGAAATTGAGGGAAAGGAACTCTTTCACTTGGCTGAGATAGTCTCACTTAGCAAATTGCACTCATCGTGTTTTCAATAACAGTCTGCCATGCATAAGAAATGACAGGGCATTGGAAGGGGACTGCCAACTGGGAGGAAAACATCACTAACAATAGGAAATTGGGAGAGAACACAATTCTTTTCATTCTGTTTTGTGTAAAGTGAAGATGATTGGAATCATGTGAGAAGTCTTTTTCAATGTCTGACCTGCTCTTCTCCATCCTTACCTCTGACAGCCCCCCTTTCCTAAGAACTCAAGCCTGGAGGATGGAGCAGGCGAGTGTTCATTCTCTCAAGGCAACACTCTTTCCCAATTTTAGAACCAGCACCATAAATATAAGTGTGTGTGTGTGTGTATAGATGCACATGTGTGCTTATGGATATAGAGGCCACAGGTCATTCCCCATGTAGTGTCCACTTTGTTTTATGAGACAGGGTTTATCAGTCTCTCACTAGAACGTTATTAGGCTACACTGGCTGGCTAGTGAGCTGTGAGGGTTTTCCTATCTGCCTCCCTAGGTGAAGTTTACAGGTATACAATACTATAAGTAGGTTCTGGAGATTGAACTCAGGTCCTCAAGCCTGTGTGGCAAGCACTTTATAGACTGAACTATGCTCCTAGCCTCAAATGTAAACTCTTAAGATGAACACTTTCAAAGCTGTTTGCAGGTGCCTGGTGGCCCTGGTGTACCCTCTGAGACAGCACCATGGTTCTTGGGAAATGCCTTTTCTTTATTGCCTAAGACAACTCATTTAAGGACTAACACACTTTGTGTGCCACATCCATGGTTAATTTTTCTTCCTCCTCCTTTATGATGTATTCTTTGCTGATCTTCCTTTCAACCATCTGTATAGATTTGTATATCTGTTTAAAGTGATACATTTTTAGAGATTAATTATGAAAGACGATCTCCCATAATTTTATAAGAATTTACTTTATAATGTTATAGTTAATTGCTGCCTATATGTTTTCAAAAAATGAGGCTTCCATCACTGTCATGGAGTCTTTTATTTTTGGAGTACACACTATTGAGTCACAAGAAAAGTATTTGTCCCTGCAAAAACTTTAAGCTCTGTGAGTGTTGGAGAAAAACACTATGTCTTCTAGTAGGGAGTGTCTTAGCCCAGGAATGGGATGAACTTGCATTTCATAATCACAGAACAATGGTCTCTTTTGATGTGCAGATACATGCTTCAGGTGACTGGCAGACCTCCTTGTACTGTTGGTCCCACAACAGTCAAGGCAGGGAAGGGGGCTATAAAGCTTCTGCTATCCATAGTGAGTCAAGGTGGAGACTCAAAGGCTGCTTGTACCAAAGGACAGAGACCTGGTCACCCAGAGACCACAACTGTACCCCTAATCTTCCTTACTACACTCAGTATGGCACTGGGTCAAACCCTCACTTCTGTAGTAGAAAAGAAGGTGATTGGACATTTGGTATCACACAGCACATGTATCATGGTAGTTTGGGGCCACTGGGATGTAGTTGTGTGTATTGTGTGTTTATGTGCGTTTGTGTGTATGTGTGTGTGGTGTATCTTTGTGTATATATTTGTTTTTTTTTTGTGTGTGTGTATGTGGTGTGTCTTTGTGTATATGTTTGTGTTTGTGTGTGTATATGTGTGGTGTGTGTATGTTTGTGTTTGTGTGTGTATGTGTGTGGTGTATTTGTATGTGTCTGTCATATTTGTGTGTGTGTGTGTGTGTGTATTCCTTTCCTCATTGCAGTGAGAACATACTTTACAAAAGCAACTTAAGGAAGGAATGAGTGATTTGGAATCATCACTTGAGGGCTCAGCCCATCAGAGTAAGGAAGTCATATTATCATGAGCATGAGGTGGCAGGTCACATGACATCAACCATCAGGAAATAAAAAGCTATGATGCTGATATCTGGCTCAATTTCTTCTTTATTTAGTTCAGAACTTCAACCCACATTCAGAGTACATCCTCCCTCCTTAGTTAATGCCTCCCAGAAACAACTTCAAAGACACACCCAGAGGTGTTTCCATGGCGATTCTAAGCCTAGTCATGGTAACAGTAAGGAGTAGCTGTTTGCTGTCTGAATCTTCAAGTCATTTATTACCTTTCTGCTCCAAAAATTTGTTCACCCAGTAATTATAGTTTACTGCTAAGTTTAACTATCTTGCTTTTTTTGCTAAAACAAAACAAAACAAACAAACAAACCAGAGTAAACACCAAAACCCTTGGGGTCATCTAAATGCCTAGCTTTCCGAGGCTAGGGATGTAGCTCAGTTGGGGTAGAGCTTGCCTAGGACTCATGAAGCCCTGAGTTCAATCCCCAACACCTTGTAAGGCAGGCATTGTGGTGTATACCTGTAATTCCAGTACTTTGGAGGTAGAGGCAGGAGAATGAGGAATTCAAATAGCCTAGCTTACTGAAGACCTGATCTGAAAAGTAAAAATAATAATCATATCAAATCTTGGGGCTGGAGAGATGCCTCAGCACTTAAAAGCATTTGCTGTTCTTCCAGAGGACCTGGCTTTAATACACAGCACTTACACACAGTTCAAAACCATCTGTAACTCTAGCTCCATGGAATCTAATGCCTTCTTCTGCCCTCTATGGGTACCAGGCAAGCATGGGGTGCAGAGACACACATACAGGCAAAACACTTCTACACATAAAACAAAATAAATAATTATCAAATCAAAGCAAGCACTACTTTTTGTTTGCTATCTCCATATGAGCTCTTGCTTTGTTTTCCTTCAGCATCTTCACTGACTACCCTAGAGGCCTCTTCACTGTACATCCTTCCCAGTTCCCAGGAGCTGAAGCTGGTGTTGTGTTACTGGATCCTAAATGTCTCCCGTGGGCTCTCATGTTTTAAAACTCAGTCTCTGGCTGGTGGAGCTGTTTTGGAAGGTGATGAGAGCTTTGGGATGTGGGGCTTTGGCTGGAAGAAATAGGCCACTGGGGGCAGACCTGCTTGGGCCCAGTTCTATCTGTCTTCTCCCTCTGTCCTTTCTGGGCACTCTTACTCCATCTCCCTGTGACCATGTTGTTTGTGGGCCAAGCTTACTGCACCATGAGGACGGAAGTATCGAAAGTTAGAAGGTGTTTTGTCATGGTGATGAGAAAGTAACTAATACAATGAACTTGTTAATAAGAAACACAGGGGAAGATCTCTTTGCTTGTACATGGGGACACCTTGTGCCCTAAATCCAAGACCACATCAATGGGATTGGTTTCTCCTTCAAATAGTTCCTGGTGGCTTACTTAATCAGTTCTGGCTGTGGGCTGGGCTGCCTTCCTGGAAAGAATATTCTCAGGCCTGTGCCTTACAGTGTGACCTCATTTGGAAATGAGGACCATGTAGACATCATAAAGTTACAATGAGGTCATAAAGTCACAATGAGGTCATGAATTGTGATGAAGTCATTATTACAATGGCATGAAATCACAATGAGGTCACAAAGTCACAATGAGATCATGAATTATACTATGGTCTGGAACTCATGATATGGTTATGATTACAATGAGGTCATGAATTATGAGGTCATGAATTATGATGAGGTCATGAATTATAATGAGGTTATAGAGTAAGGTCATGATTACAATGAGGTCATGATTATGATGTCATGAACTGATACTATGAATTATCATGTCATTTAGGCTTAGGGTGACCTCAAGTTCAGTGACAGGTGTTAAGAGAAGGGGAAAATATACCCATACACACACTTAACACATATGTGCAAGCAGTGTCTGAGGAGTACTACTCAGCTCTGGTTCTTACTGAGATTTTGATCAAGTACAGGGCACAGCCATAAAGAAACTGGATGAATGCATGAACAAATTAAGTCAATGACTAAGTGATACCAGTGCAGACAGAACCCAGTGTCAGGGAGAGGGGATGTGAGTGAGGATGGGGACTGAGAACAAACAGACAAGAAAAGGTCAGATGATTTTGAAAGGCACTTGAAAGGGAGCAACAGTCAGATGAGCAAGAAGTCGGCCATGCAAAGCTCTAATGAAGCATCTGCTAGGCAAAAGAGATATCAATGAGAAGCCTTGGGTTGGGAAGTACTTGATGTGAGTGAAGAACAGAAAGAAGCTGGGCACTGGAATGTAAGGGTGGGTTCAGAGAGTTGGGCCCCAAAGCTCAGATCATGGAAGCCTTGCCAGTTATAATGACTTTGACATTTAAAAAGCAGGCCTTGTGCATGTGTGAATGTGAGTCTACCTGCCAAGGGCAGAATCAGTTGTTGGCATATTTTCCATATAAGCTCATAGCTTTGAGATAAAGGTGAGGATCCCAAACATAATTACATATTTTGAAGATAATTAGCAGGCTTCTGTCCCCCAATGTGCTGTAACAGGAGATTCCTGAGCAGCAGGGCCCCTTCCCATAGACTTATTACTAGTAGGGACAGACTCTGGGCCTGCCCTCCACCTGCCCCAGCCTACAGAAGTATCTGGTATGAGCAAAAAGATGATGTGGTAAGATCCCCACTGCCATGATCACAATGAAATCAGTAGTAGCTTTGCCCTGAGGAGCTCACAGTCTTAAAATGGTGTGAGCAGCCATGTGTTGCACCCAGTGAGTGAGAAGCACAAAAAGAATGTTGCCTGGATCAGAGCAATCCTGCTTCTGGACAGCATTCAGATGACATTCAGAGCTCTAACCCAGCTCATATCATCTTCAGAGAGGCTATGCTGAGAAGAGAAGCTGAAAGATATTTGGGTAGGAAAGGGAAACCGGTCCTGAAGCTGATCCCAGAGTCTTTCTGATGCCTTTGTTTTCAAAATGGACAGAAGATCTCCCAGCATTTGAATTTTGATATGCACTTCCTGGGCAAGCCTTCTACTGGCCTATAATCTTGTCAGATAGAATGGGGAACCCATGTAGTCTTCCTTTATCCGGTAAATCTGGTATTGGAATATCTCAGCAACACTATTCTCCCTAAGTTAGTTCTTTTCCTTTCAGGTCTGTGGCAAAGTGGTTTCTGATACAATGGGATGAAATTGGAGCCTTTGAAATTTTGTTTTTTAGTGTTAAGTTATAAATTGAAGGATTCAGGGAGAGATGCTGAGATTCAGTTCTTATTGAATGTGTACAATAAGAGGATGGAAGGTAAGTCCCAGTACCCCAGCAGGCGGATCAGGGAAGAAATCCAAGCAGCTATGCCTTCTAAGAGGAGCCACGCTCAGCTCAGATAGGTCATGCTCTGCCTAGACAACCCCCAAGTGCACTGCTGTTTTAAATTGCCTACTAGGCACTGAGAGCTGGCTTAACCCGGGAAGGCTGGAAGAAGGAACAGGAATACTCAGGGAAGAGGAGGCAGAAAGTATTTAGCTGAAGAAATGGGTGACTAAGCATGCGTCTCTCCACATGGACTGATCGCCATAGGGCTCTATTGACAGTGGATTGGAAGGTGATTTGTCACACTGCATGATGAAAGGCATGAAGAACAAGAGCTATGTCCCCAAACACACAGACTTCTGCAGAGTTCTTTGCTCTGGTGCAAAACCTGTGCAGTACCTATGTGAAGTTGGGGCATAGGAGACTGTCACAAAGCATGTGACAGATGGGGACAACAGTGTGGACCCTAGTTGGCCCTGACTGTTCCATAGCTTCCTCAAAGTCAATCAAAGAACAAGAGATCATTAATGTGTGGGTCTGTGAACTCTTGGAAAATAGGCTGTGTAAACAAAGAATTCCCCAAAGTACTTGAGATGTTCTGTGTTTTCATAGCAGCTATAGAGACTCAGGCAAACTGTAACGAGCTTGGCAGAAATGAAGATACTGTGTTTCCATCTGATGAGCAGGACCAGACCATTGAAACAATGGGCCCCAGGAAGTGGGAATTTCCTGAGAAATCTCATGCTGGGAGAAGGAAAAGGCTCTCCCCAGAGGGACAACTTGTCTTCCAGAAAATGATTTCATGGAGTTTCAACAATTTACCAGATCACTTTAGATGATGAAACTAAAAATCCACACAACGCTGCAACAATGGTAGGAGGGACCACATGTTGACATTGGCCTGCATAGATGTGGGTATTCCTGCTTCTCTATTTAAACTTTTCTAGTCATTTCAAGACTCTGAAGATGGACTTGAGGAGATCAGTGAATCTCTTTGCCCCTCTACCCATTGTGGGCATATTGATACGTCTCCTTTTTCTTATTAACTTGGCTTTTTCAAATTAGCTTCTCAACAATGAGTAGCTGAACTCAGTTTCTCTGGGTAAGGACTGTGACCTGCGTTCAGTAACAATATTAAAGAAAAACCTTTGAAACCTCAGGAGGACTTGTCATTTTTGTTTTTAAGACAGTAGCATTATGTCACCTGGCTGGATTTGAACAACTGACCCTCAACAATTCTCCTGTCTCAGCCTCACAAGTAGCAGCTGCAGTGATAAGCATTAATCACTGTGCCCAGCTTAAGTTTCAGAAATGTTTTTAAAAAAGAGAGGAGAGAAGGAAGAAAAAGAGGAGGAAGGGGAGAGGAAGACTAAGTGGAAGAAGAAGAAAAGAGGAGGAGGAAGAGGGGAGCTGGAGGAGAGGGAGGAGGATGGGGAGGAGGAGGAGGAGGAGGAGGAGGAGGAGGAGAAGAAGAAGAAGAAGAAGAAGAAGAAGAAGAAGAAGAAGAAGAAGAAGAAGAAGAAGAAGAAGCAAGGTGTACATGCATTTATCTATCTCTATCTCATCATTTTTTCTCCGGGACTCATCTGATAGCACAACTTCTGATTTTTGTGGTAGAAAGAAAGAAGAAAGCAGATGGCAAGTGCCTCTGACAGCATCTATCCAAAGGGTGTGTTGCCGCCTTCATCTATACTGGGCAGAGCCTATTCTGTGACTACACCCGACTTTAAGAGAGCAAGGTGTCACTATTCTACTCAGGGCTCAGGTGAGAAACAAGATGATATTCTTGATGGCATCAGTGACTTCCAAAGGCATAAAGAACATATGCTGGTGACTAGGGGCAGTCAGAGGAGACAGCAGCAACATTTCAGATTATCTTTTTCTAATTCCTTGTGTATAGGGTATGTTGTGTTCTGTTATGTGTATGTAAGTGCACGCGCACACAAGCATTCGTGTACACACATGTATGCACAAAAGTAGAAGACTCATAGAATACAAATAACTCTAAGACCAAAAATCAAAGCTTATCAATTCCCTAGTCTTCCAATGAGCCTTGCAGGCAGGCAGTTTGGTTTGTCCACTTTGCTTGTTCAGGACCCCTGTGCTGGGTTGGAAAGGGCTGTGGATAGCTCTGGATAAAGAGATATGATACTTTTCAGACCCAGAGAGATGGAGGGAGAAATAAAACTGTCTTGCTCAAGAAGCTGACTTGATTGCACTCTCAGAAGTAGAAAGTTAGTCCCTATTGCTAAGACCATGCATTTCAGACCCATGGCCCAGAGGATCCTGACTGGGACTGATCTGGATATACAGCCTCCTGGAGCTCACCAAATGCCCCAAACTAGCTGGCCTGTGAGTTCCAGAGATCCTCCTGTCACTGCTTCTTCAGTGCTGGGATTGCACTGAACTACCTCATTCAGTTTTTAATGTGAAAGCCTCCTCCCTGAGTACTAGTTTGCATGGTACAAAAGATAGCATGGCAGCTTCCAAAGTAGGGAAGAAACCAACAGTCCTACCCAAATACGATGCCTGTGAACCACAACTACCACCAGCATGGCAAGATAACCCTAAGGTGCAGTACATATCTTGGCAGAAACCAACATCTCTCTAATTGGATTTAAGATACACCCCCAACAAGAAGGAAACTATGCCTAGTACTGGATACCTAGCCAACTACTCAGTACTAATGACTACTGAATCTTACAAAAGATTCTATAATCACCTATTTTCTAAACCAGCAAAGCCCTAACTACAGTCTATGTTTATTCTTGTACCCATGGATAAGTGTAGTCCTCAACTCTCATCAAGGAAACTTCTCTTTGCAGCAGACAAAGATCATTTAAAAAAGCCATAATCAATCAAAATGCACAACTCGTGGAGCCCAGTGTAATGGATATATTTACAAAATGACTTCCACACCTAAGGATCAGAGAAGACTGCAGAAGATGGGGCAAAAGATTGTAAGAGCCAGAGGATCCCGGAGTTTAATGTGAGATTGTGTCTCCTGGTAATGTCAGAAGCTACATCCATAAAGTCTCACCAACATGACTACACAAACAGGAACCCAACAAGAACAACAATAGACATGCTAATGTGTACAGTGGAAAGCCCATGAGGTTTCAACCCTGCACAACGATCTACAGACAATTAAGGAAGGAAGAGACTGGGAGCAATAGTCTTCCCCAAGGGAAAAGTACACCAGTTGGTTATCAAGTATAACATGGTTAGACTGAAAACATACATACACACAAGTAACATTATTCAGACTGAGGAGGCTGTATATGAGGAATACATACTCTTATGTGAGTGCAACAACAATTATTGAAAAAAGAGGCCCTGAATATGAAAGGGAGCATGGAAGGTATATGGGAAGGTATGGAGGGAGAAAGGGAAAGATGGTGCAATTATATTTAACCTCAAAAATATAGAAAAATAATTTTAAAAATAAATAAACAGGCAAGGGGGTGCTGCCCACCCCTTAGGACAACAGCAGGAAGCCAGGAAGCTTGAAATGACTACAAAGATTTTCCTGGTAGGAAGGTTATCTGGACTTTTGGAACTTCTATTCTTGTGTGAATGTTCACGTGTGTATGTGTGTTCACAAGGGTGAGAGTGAATATGTTTGTGTGTGGTGCACATATATGTTCATGTAGGTGAGAGTGAATAAGTCTGGTGTGGTATGTATATATGTTCATGTGGGTAAGAGTTACTATGTTCTTGTGTGTGTGTGTGTGTGTGTGTGTGTGTGTGTGTGTAGGTGCACCTGCACTTGTGTGTACTCCTTTTTATTGTGGCTGAAAGTCAATATAGGCTGATTTCCGCAATCAACTCTCTACTTTATTTTGTGAGATGTGGTCTCTCATTGAACCTGGAGCTCACCAAATGCCCCAAACTAGCTGGCCTGTGAGTCCCAGAGATCCTCCTGTCACTGCTTCTTCAGTGCTGGGATTGCACTGAACTACCTCATTCAGTTTTTAATGTGAGCATTGGGGAATCAAAGATCTGAAATACATTAACTGTGTGCTTGCCTGTGTTCAAAGTCATTTCCTGGGTTTAAGGTTTCCCATCCAGAAGCCCACCTCATCAGGTGCAAGGTCTGAGATTTGTTACTTGGTATTTTGAATATAAGGAAAAAATATAAAGGAATGACATAAAGCTTTGGACGGATCAATTTCTAAACATTAGACTGATAGAATCTCCTTCAGTCTGTTGATCAGACTTTTTATGTCCCAAGAACAAAGCTTACCCATTGTGTTTCCTTTTGTGTGGATCATACCAGTTGAAGCCTAGTTATATCAAATTTTAATGACTGCTCATTAAACATCTCTGACTGTGATTAATGCCAAGTTCAAATATACATGAATCAAACCTAAATGATCCCCGACTAATTAGAAAAATGTTTCCAAGTTACTGCTGATGTCCTCAGTTGTTCAGAGAAATGAAGCCTCTGAGATGACTTTTATGTTGTCAAACATGTCCAGATTTGTCAGCCAATTTGAATCAGGGTGATGATTCTCATCCCACATGGGATTCTCATCCATTCTCATCCATTTATGAGAGGATTCTCATCCAACTAAAATGAGAATATAGGAACCACTGCAGTTCATTTTTGAGATGTTTTCATTATATTCCTAGTACTCAGAATCTTGCCTGGCTAATCTCTGTTGACTGATTTGGAAAGGATGACTTTTTTTTTTTTTTTGGTTTTTCAAGACAGGGTTTCTCTGTGTAGCTTTGGAGCCTATCCTGGCACTCGCTCTGGAGACCAGGCTGGCCTCGAACTCACAGAGATCCGCCTGCCTCTGCCTCCCGAGTGCTGGGATTAAAGGTGTGTGCCACCAATGCCCAGCTAGGATGACTTTCTAAGAAAGTCATCAACAGCTGACGAAGGACAAAAGCGCCCAGCAACTGATGACTCCAGGAAGGGAGAGGGGCAACAGACAAAAATTTCAACAGATCCAGGAAGGGAAGAGAGATTAGAAGAACCCACAATGTTGGAGGATAGCAGAAGGCCCATCTTGTTGCTTCTGGTGACTTTGGGGGAAATTGCCCGCCCCCCAGACTAGCTGTAGAGAGAAAGTCCTTTAAGATCTGAGCCCCAGAGAGGAATATCAAAGTCCTCCTGTTCCTCAGTTCTACTTCCCACCTATTAGCCACCTCTAAGCAGATCTTAAGTATAGACTTCCTCACTGTACAGGTGGTGGGTCACTTTTAGACATGTCATGGAAAGCCTGCATTAAAACTGATAGGCAAAAGGTACAAATTAGAGCACTCCAGGAAGACTGAAAGGTAAGGCCATGCTACTAACAGCTCATTATGCCAGCAGGCAATACCTCGCTTTATTCCTGAAGTACAACCAACACCAATGAATGCATTGGGTCAAAAAATACATGGTGTTACATAATATTAGAGAGTGGAGCCAGCTGTTGGCATATATTTTGCCCCAGCTGCTCAAGAAGCTGAGACAACAGGATCATTTCAGCCCAGGAATATGAGGACAACCTGGTCAACATTGCAAGATCCTGGTCAAAATAATTTTTGTGTTTTAATTTTAAACAATCCATTTTGTAAAGTTCTATGCACAGGAACTATGGAGATATGTCTTCCTCTATACCCCAGCGTGGGAAACACTCATACCCTTTCTCAGTTTGTACTGGATTTATCTGTGTACCCTTCTTTCTTCCTTACTAGGTATTATATGGTTTGCGGGCGAAGACTATAGTCTTTCTTTTTTAAGTTTTTAAATCTATTAGAAGTAGTAATGAGAATATGATTTTGATAAACATGAAAAATGAAAAAACCTAGGGAAATAATGACTTGGGCATAAGAAATCACATTTACATTGACACTGGCAGTGAAGGCATTTTGAAATTATTTTTGTTTTTGATGAACTTCTGAAAACCAATTTTTGCTAAGTGAGTTTACATCTAAATTCTGGTGGTGTTAAGAGTTAACACAAAGGTCTTTTATCTGTTCTTAATGTCACCAGCCATATCCTGCCATCGATTTATGGGGAGAAGTCCCTATTGAAATCGATGGGGAGTTCTCTGTGAAAATCAATGGCAGGATGTGGCCTCTAAGAACATGTGTTACTGTAAGTTTGCAGCTGCAACTTCGGGGCAACCCTTTATGCTACATTCAAAATTAACAATTGGAAAGCATTGTCGTTCTTTAGGGAGGGAATAAAATGGAAGGAAGGAAATGCACATTTGTGTAGGACAATCTGTCATGTTCCCACAGCCCAGCAGGCTTGCACTGTCTTTTCAGTTCTTAAAGAAAAAAATCATGAAAAAGACAAATGCCTTAAAAAAAAACCATAACCATTCGAAATCCAGACTCAAGAGTCTGTATTTCCAGAATGCACAGTAAGTGTGTGTTACCAAGAGAAACAACACAAGAGCCCCCCTGGAGGTGTGGCCAGCTCCTCTTCATGGCTCCATAGCCTGTGGCTCACAGTCACACACTGGTGACAAAGAAAACCAGTCAATGTTGGGCAAGACAAGGAGAGAGAAGCAGAGAGGGCAATCACACTCATCTTCAGAGACCCCGAGTCTTCCAGGCAGGAAATGTCTGAAACAAATCCCAGAATATCTTGAGAAAAGATGGCTAGATACGCACGTGCTATGCATAAAGTGAATTATCATAAACTTTTGTTTTCGATTTGCAGGAATGCCTCCTACTAACACCAGTGATTTCTCCTCATGGAAAATAATGGCGAGACGGAATAGCTCCTTCTTCCCCAGCAGGGGAAGCATCCACATCATGCTGCCATGGTACTTCCTCTTTGTTTTTTTTTGGGGGGGAGTCATGCTCTCATGTCACTGTGGCTGGTCTTGAGCTTCTTATGTAGCTAAGGATGACTTGAAATTGAACCTATGGACTCCCGTAAAATGTCCCCTAGTCATCTTTGATTTGTCTCCATCCCCAGGTCAGATCTTTGCATTCAGTGGCACTGCCATGGTCAGCATGTAACCCAAGGAGATGCTACCAAAACCTAGGGAAAACAGGAGAGGGGATGCCTGGTAAATGGAGTTCTTTCATACTTCATAAGGGCAAACAAAAGCTAAGCACACTAGAGTTTACTAACAATGCTGTGTTTCAGAAACCATACAAGGCACTGGGATTTAGATAGGAAAGATCCCTATTGCTTCTCTGGAGCCTTCCAAATGAGCCATGAACAACGATGAAGATGGTTTTAGGAAACAAAGTGTGTGTTTGGGAGGGAACTGGGAAGCCAGCCTTTGTGAGACAGAGCATAAGAGTGGAGTTCCAGAGGAGTGGCACCTAAGGGGAGGTTGGGTTTACTTAGAAGAGAAGATCTATATGTGTAGGAGTGGTTACTTTCAGCTTTATCCAGGTATAATTAACAAATAAAAATAAAATGTATCTATGGTATACACTGATATTTTAATTTAGATACACATTATGGAATGATTAAATAAACATAATTAATACATCCATCACCTTGCTTACATGTGTGTATGTTGAAATACTTTGTAATTTTCATGCATATATACACACACTCCTTTTCTCATTATTTTGACAAAATACTCAACAAATGAAACTTAAGGAAGGAAGTAGTGGTGTTGTGAAAGAAAATGGCCCCCAAAGGGAGTGGCACTATTAGGAAGTGTGGCCTTGTAGGAGGAAGTGTGTCTCTGTGAGGGTGGGCTTTGAGGTCTCTTTTGCTCAAACTTTCCTCAATGCGACCCCCTGTTGCCTGCAAGATGTAGCACTCTTCTCCAGCACCTCATCTGCCATGGTGATAAGGGACTGAACTTCTGAAACCGTAAACGAACCACCCCAATTAATCAGTTTACTTTGTAGGAGTTGCTGTGGTCATGGTGTCTTTGCACAGCAATAAAAATCCCAACTAAGGTGTAAATGCTATGTTAGCTCCATCATGATGGAAGGTGCTGCAGCAGAGTGTAAGGCTGGTGGTCCCACAGCACCCACACACAGGAAGCAAAGATGTAAATGAGTGACGGTGCTCATCTCCCTTTCTCCCATTTATTTAGTCTTGGATTCCAGCCCACACTCAAGGTAGGTTTTCCCAACTCAGATAAACCTCTCTGGAAACACAGACAGGTTCAGAGGTTTGTCTTCTGACATTAAGTTATGTCAGTTTAATAATGAAGATGAACCATCACACCGGATGTCATTAACTACAGCTTCCATATGATACAATTTATGCCTGAAGTTATTTACTCTGTCCTACTGTAACTATATATGCTATGACACCCACAGTCTTCCCTACACCACATTTCTAGCTCTGATCCCCCACCCAGGCTCTCAGTTTTGACAGGTTTTGAAAAGGAGGATATTTCCTTTTTCTTGTGACAGATACTCAAGTATCCCAGGCTTGCCTTGAACTTACTCTGTGCTATGGATGATCTTGACCTTCTGATCTTCCTGCCTCCTTTCCCAAGTGCTGGGATTATAGGTATGTACCACCATTCCCTGTTTATGTGGTGCTGGGTATGGAGTCCAGAGGATTGTGCATGCCAGAGAAACACTATCAACTGAGACACGGCACTGGTAGAATTCATTCTAAATAACTGGTAGAATTCAGTTAGGAGGCCATCATCTCTAGGCCTTTTCGTTGATGGGGGTCTTTTATGTGTTTTACTAATCCAGTGTCCTTGGGAAGTGTCCTTGCTTCTTCTAGATTCATTCAGAGATCTCTATTTCTCTAAGAGTTTGTCTTTGTAGACTTCTGCATGTCAACCATGCTTCCACTCCTTTTACTCAGCGTGATTGTCCGGTCTAATTGCTGTGGTCATTTCTTTGGCTTGCTGTTTATTTATCTAGACCAACTCTTTTTTTAGCCTAAGGATTTGTTGGTTTTGTTTATCTTAAGAAATATTCTTAGTTGAGTTGATCTGTATTTCAATTTTGTTAATCTCTCCTTTTTTTCAGGGTTTTTATTTTTATTGTTATTTTTGGTTGTTTGTTTTGCTGATCTTTTCTTATATCTATTTCTGCCCTGGTCTTTGTTATTTCCTTCCTAACTTTGGGCTGAGTTCCAGCTCCTCGAGTTTGCTGAGGTTGTTTTGTTATGAACCCTCCCTACGCTCGGAAGTGCTCTTGCTGGCTCCCATGGAAGTCATGTGATGGCTACTCTTGATTGTCACTTGATGTGATGTACAAATCACCACAGAAACAAACCTCTGGCCATGTCTGTGAGGAAACTTCTTTACTGAAATAATTGGGGCAGGAAGACCCACCCTAAAAGTGGACAGTGTCATCCTATGGAATGGGGTCCCAAATTGAATAAAAAAGAAAGAAAGCTGGGCATTCATCTCTCTCTCTGCTTTCTGACCAGAGAAGCAACTTGAGCAGCTGCCTCAAGCTTTGGCCTCTGTGACTTTCCCACCAGGATGGACTTTATCCTCACACTGGGACAAATTAAACCCCTCCTTAGGTTTCTTTTGTCTTTTTTGTTTTGTTTTATTTGCTTGTTATAGGACGTGGAAATAATATACATATATTTCCACTTGTGTCTGTCTTGATAGAGTTTTAAGTTTCAAGTTTAAATTCTTATTGGCCTCTTAAGTGTCCAGGAGTTGCTAATGTCTGTGTGTTCGGGAGAGCTCCCCTTTCCTTCATGACCCTGTTTTCTTGTTTCATGCATTCCAGTCAGAAGCTTGGATCCTGGTTTCTTGTGTAGCTCAGTCAGAGTATTTCATACTGGAAGATTCATTTGTAGCGGAAACTTATGAACACTGGCTCAGGAAGTTGAAGAGTCTGAAATCACAGGGTTGGCCTATGGAGAGGGGCTCTCCTTTACTTCCTCCATAGCAGAAGACAGACAGGGAAGTGTCAGAGTACGTGTGTGTGTGTGTGTGTGTGTGTGTGTGTGTGTGTGTGTGTGTGAAGAGTGGCAAATGCCTCTTTATGGTCTAACTACATGTGGATCTTGGTGTCCAATACATATCCTTTGCAGATACATTCCCCTTCACTTGCCCATGCTGATGTTCCAGTGAGATCGGTGCTCTTCTTCTAGACGCCCTGCTGATGGTGTGATCCATAGGCAGTACCATGATGCCTCATCTCTACATTGTCTTATCTTCTCCTTGAGTTGGTAGATCTGTAAAGCTCTGCTGGGAAGTTGACTATTAACATGGAAGGACCATAGGAAGAGAAAGAGATGGTTGAACACTGATCTAGTCTGTGTGATTTGCAGAAGTATAGTTAAGGTTAAATTTGGGTAACCGTGAGATAGCTCAGACCTCCTATACACTCTCTGAGACATTGACCAGACTTTTGTTGAAGAGGCAGCCTGAACACGACTGTCATAGTTTCTTGTGTGAGTTTGTGTGGAGGCCAGAGGTCAAACTTAGGTGTCATTCTTCAGGAGCTTGCTTCTTGAGACAGGAGTGTTTGATTCAGCTAAGCTGGCTGGTCTGGGAGTCCCAGTGATCCCCCTGCTTCTGTCGCCTCAACACTTGTTGCCACCAAACTCAGCTTTTCTACAAGGATTCTTGGAATTGATTGTAATCCTCATGCTTATTTGGCAAGTGCTTTCTCAACTGAGCATCTTTTTAACCCCTATCCTATCACTGACTTGATGAGACCAAAGAAGAGTTGGCCCACCTTTATATAGCAGTAATGTTGATTATATAATAACACGTGTCAAGGTACAGGACACAGGACTATGCCAAAGGCTTGAGCTATCTTTCAGGAGGGCTGCACTGAAGACATGGCTTTTTTTCTTAAGATAAACTCACACTATTTCTGGGGAGAAACATGTAGACTGTCCTGAAAACTAAGGGGAGATTTCTTATCTGGTCTCATGGTCCTGTCTGGCAGACCCCAGTATTTTCCTGTTTTGTATGGGTGCTGAATAGATAAGCTTTCTTCAAGTCAGACTACAGTAAGGAATGCTCCCAACAAAGTTGAACAAAAGGTTCATGCTCAGTGCTTTCACTTTGTTCACAAGACATTTAATGATGAAGATAAAAATCTGACCCAGAGTTTTACACTTTGAAATTGAAGATTAACACAGAATGGATATTAGGTAAATTGCTCAGAAAAGCAAATGTGATCTTGGAATCAACAGAGTTCTAGGTTTCTGTCTTTGGATATGAGCAGAGACAGCTTCAGTTACCCTGTCTTCAGGCAAAAGCACGAAAGCTTCCTCACAGGTTCCTGTTGAGGATCAAGTGAGGTCATCTTGTGCCTGGCATACAGTGAGAAGGGTTTTATGAAGATAAATTTAAATAAACAGGCTAAATGGAACTGCAGTCTGGGCCTGGGGTGTGGCTCAGCTAGTAGACACTGTTCCAGCATGCATCATGTCCTGGCTCGTTCCCAGAGCTGTGTGAATCAGATGAGGCATGGCTAAATCCCAGCGTTTGGGAGGTAGAAGGAGATTCCAAAGTTCAAAGTCCGGCTACATAGTGTGTTTAAGGCCAGTCTGGCATACATGAGACTCTCTCTCTCACATTAAAAACAAAAGAAATAAAATTTCAATACAAAGGAAATGAAGGAAAGAAATGTAGTGATTTGACATCGTGTACCAATATACACCCATAATATTTATATGTAAATACATTTCAGCCTGAATAAACAGGTTAACATCTTTGAACCTGAAAAAACAAACTCTTAAGTACCATAGACTGAAAACAAATGCTTGTGTAATTTGAAAGCAAGCATCCACCCACTTACTTCTGGCTTATTATTAAGACACCATGATGATGATAATGCTGATGCTGATACTGATGCTGAAGGTCTAGTTTCAGTAAGCACTCACACAGACTAAAGTGAGGGCCTTCATATGATGCCCTGATCACCTCTGTATGTAAAGTATCTGCTGTACAGAAATTTCCCCTGCTAGTAGCTGTAGTGTTGCCATGATGTTTATAATTTGGTTGTACCCTTTAATGGCTGTGCTGCACAAGTGATGTGAAAAAAATGAAACCTTAGTACAGATGTAACATAAACTATATTCCTGCTGAAAGACAAACTGATGTTCTGTTCTGAGCATGTTTGACCCAAATCCTGTTATAATAAGCTTCATCTTAGGAAGCTTGTGTCTGAGACTGTGTTGATGTCAAACATGTAGATAAATGCAAATTAACTTTGTTATAATAATGCACTCTCAACTAGTTGAAATGATTATGTTTTCCTACTGATACTTTTAATACACAACTTCAGATTCTATTTTCTATCTAATATATTGTTTGTTATTTTAATCTGCTGCTTCAGTTAATGGTGCTATGTTCCATATCCAGGTCTTTGGGAAGCAGGCGGCACACGTATAAGTAAATAAATACATGCTGTCCAACATCCTAGTAAAGATGTAAAATAGTCTCTTTAAAAATGGGTGTTTTATCTACACACTGCCAAACACGAAGCCTTTGGCTTTCTTTGAAAGTGGGTGGGCGTTTGGAGACGTGTTCTCAACACAGATCCTGCATTAGTTTCACGTCTTCTTTTACTTGGGTTTGGAAAATGAGGGAGTGGTGTTGGGCAACAGGGACAGTGACTATGGTGTGCTGGTGAGCACCTTCTGTTATAGAACCCCTAGCATCTCCTCCTTCAGGAAATCTGCTATTTTGCCTGCCAGGGATTTTTGTGGGCTTCCCAGAGGCCCTAGCAGCCTCCCTTGTTCTTTCCTGCAGCTGGGGAGTAAGCATACACCGGAAACTCCTGTCTCACAGTGAGTGCAGGCACACACTTACCTCCAAACCAAACCACTTACCCAAGCACACACACACATTGGGGGCATCTCCATCTCATTTCTGTAGCAACAGAGTGAGGCTGGGACTGGGACTCTGTCAGTTGCTTGTCCAACATTTGTGAAGGTCTAAATTCATGCCCAGTCCTACATAAACGAGATGTGGTGGCACATGCCTATGACTTCAGCACTCTGGAGATGTAGGCAGGAGAGTCAGAAGCTCAAGGTCATCCTTAGCTACCTAGCAGTTCAAAGCCAGTTCACGAGGAAAAAAATAGGAAAAGGAAATTTTGGAGAAGTCAGGAAACCCAATGATGGCCTGCTGTGTTCCTGATGATCACTGCCGTAACAGCTGGAGTCCAGTCTAAACATCTTGAGATTCAGTCCTTTTGTACATTATCTTCTCACAGCTTTCTTCCTATGAGACAATGACTGCTAATTGAGTGTATTTTGAAAGTGCTGAAATTGGTCTTTGGCAAGGCTAAATAATTTGTCAAGGGCCACACAGCTGAAGACTGCCAGCATCAAGGACTTAAGACAGATCTGCCCGACAGCAAGCCTGCTGTGTGGACTAAAGTCTAAGGCCTGTCCCAGGCTTGCAGTGAGAAATGGCTCACTGCATGTGAAAGCTTACAGGTAGTTTCTTTTATTTTTGTAAAATAAAGAAAAAGAGGTTCTCTGGGATGGTGCCTCACATTCCCATCAAAAGAGTGTTTACCATGTCCCTGACAGTCACCTCCACCCATTAGAGGGCCTGGTGGACTAAGCTTTTTCAGAGAATATCACCAGAAATAGTTTCCCAAACTGTAGAATTACTTCCTAGTTTTTGAAATTACATCTAACTTCTATTATTCCTTCTAACTTTTAATGTGTGTGTGTGTGTGTGTGTGTGTGTGTGTGTGTGTGTGTTTGTGTGTGTGTGTTGTGTGTGTGTGTTGTGTGTGTGTGTGTGTTTGTGTGTGTGTGTGTGTGTGTGTGTGTGTGTTGTGTGTGTGTGTGTGTGTGTGTGTGTGTGTGTGTGTGTGTTGTGAATGGCCACAGTGTATGTACAGAGGTAAAAGAACAATTTGGGGAAATCAATTCTCTCCTTCCATCATGTGGGCCCTGGGGCTGGAATGCAAATTTCCAGGCTTGGTAACAAGCCCCCTTACCTGCTATGCTGTCTTGATGTCCCCCACCCCTGGTGTTTCTTAATCCAATTGAGTGGAGTATGCTAATTATCTAATACAGAGTAACCTTGAAGAAGAGATCTATTAAACCTAGTGATAACTTACCCCAGTGCAAGTCCCGAGCTATGGAAGTTGGGAGCAAGGTAGTTTGATTTTGAAGACAGCTGTGCAGGGGGCAGACCTCATTCTGGCTCCAGGTCAGAGAGTTTTGAATAAACAATGGGTAGCCCAAAATCCCTGGGAACTAAAGAAGTGAAAGGAACGGGAAGGGCAGAGTCCAACTTCCTTCTCTGGGAATTTGGCCTGGGCTCCATGAGCCAGCCTTGTCCCACTAGTTCTTGGCTAATCTCTGCAAAGCTCTCTGTCCCATTAGATTTCTCTGATGGAATACTGATGTGGGGAGCCTGGGCTTCTATGCTCTGGGAAGAAAAAGACCTTGGGATTTAGAAGTGTAGGAAGCAGAAGTTATTAAAAACTTATTTGGACAGTACTATGTGACAAGCCCTTGACATGTGACTAAAAATGTCACAGTCCTAATATTTAGGAGGGGTGTTTGACTGCCCTTGGCAGTTGAACACAAGCTTCGTGAAAGCGAATTCTGGTTATCACTAAGATCAGTATGCCTGAAGGACTGACATTAGCTTGACCTTCTCTGTAGCTCTCACGGAGATGGCAAGGCAACTTGGTATTCTCCCATGGGAATGCCTGCTGTTCCCTGGAAACCATGTCTGCAAAGAGCTAATCCACATGGCCATAGTGGGACATGGCACTCCCTGAGATGAACTCCTGCAGGGGTTACAGGTACATTGTGGGAAAGCGTGTGCCTAATTTTGGTTATTTTACCTTGTTGCCCATTGCATGTAGCCTGAATGAAGTATTTGCTGTTGGATTTAGACTATATATGACCAAAGTGACTGCATGGTAAGATGTGTTTTTATTTTATGGGTTGAGTGTCCATAAAATTACAGATGTTGCAAAAAGAAAGTAGCAAAAATAAGAGCTGGATAGCAGGACATTTCAGAATCAGAATGAAGGGACAAAAGATCAACCATCCCAAAGTGTAAAAAAAATTATTACCAGAAGCATTAATTCTGAGTGAAAAGCATGTGCTACAAGCTGGAGGATAAAAGGGTATATTAACTGATAATATAAACCAAAGAAATAGCAGAAGCCTGGCTCTGAGACCGGAACCACCTATCTGTCCCTAGATTCAACAGCATAACTGTGAGACTGTAGAGCACGAGAACAGTTGACAGGGCCCAACAGCAACTCAGCAGAGAGTACAACACTTTTCTGACACTGTCTGAGGGCGCACCTTCTATCTCTCCCTTTCATTCTCACTAAATTAAAACATTTATGTCATGATGATCCTTAGTTCTAACCAAGTGCTACCACACTCACTGCCCTTCCTTGGAAGATGAACCTGAAGCCTGGAAGAACCCAGAACACAATGGCCATCTGCATGCTAGAGAGGCTGGAAACTGGTAGCTGCCCGGTCCATGAGGCTGGAGGCCTCAGATGTCCCAGTTTGGTGCTGAAGATCCAAAGAATTCTCAGAATGGCCAGTTTCCAGCCTTCCCCGGTAAAGAATCTGGGTTTTGATGTCAGCAAAGGATGGGAGGAGCATCAATAGACATGATCACCAGCAGGAAGTGAAGGCAGGCATGTGCAGGCAGTCCTACTTCCCTCAGACTTTTTCATAAGTGGGCCACTGTGGAAGGTGCTGCCCCTGGGGTGAAGAATCTCCCTCCACTTCAGCTGACTCTGGAAATACTCTCACAGTCTTTGACTACTAAAAGGCATGTCTTTTAGTAGCTTCTAGACTCATAGATCCAATCAAGTTGGAAACCAAGACATCATCACAGCTCTGTTTCTTTCTCTCTCTTTTTCCCTTCCTCTCTCCCCCTCTCTGTGCGTACGCATGCGTGTATGGATGTACACATCCCCAGTTGCTCACCTATGAGCACATATGTACATATAATGTGTTTTTCCTGAAATTCCCTTCTCTGATTAAAATAATTCACCATCCACAGTCCAGTCCCTGGGGAGCAGCCCAGCCTGGGAAAACCGATGCCCTCATCAGAGACCAGACGGAAGTTGGCACTAGACAAGAATCACCCAAACAAACACTCATGAAACTAGCATAACTTTCCTAAAAGTCTCTTGTTTCCCACAAATGCCTCCCCCCCACTTCTTCTCTTTCCCCTACTAAAATGGTATATAGCTTCAAATTTTAGTCAGGTTTGGAGTCACAATTTTCTGTGAACTCCAGTACATACTTGAAATTTTAAACATATGTCTTTCTTTTACCTTTTGATATTTTTAAGCCTTTAAACTATTATTATTATTATTTTATTATTATTATTTTTACTGAGTACATGTGCCACCACACACCTATGGAGAGGAAGGAAGAGAGGGGAGGAGACAGAAAGGGAGAAGAGGGAAGGGAACTGACAACTTAAATTTCATTCTCAGAATCCATGTATAGGTGGAAGAAGAGAACAGATTCCATAAAATTGTCATGATTACAATGAGGTCATGATTATGATGTCATGAACTGATACTATGAATTATCATGTCATTTAGGCTTAGGGTGACCTCAAGTTCAGTGACAGGTGTTAAGAGAAGGGGAAAATATACCCATACACACACTTAACACATATGTGCAAGCAGTGTCTGAGGAGTACTACTCAGAAGACAATTTTATGGAATCTGTTCTCTTCTTCCACCTATACATGGATTCTGAGAATGAAACTTAAATTGTCAGTTCCCTTCCCTCTTCTCCCTTTCTGTCTCCTCCCCTCTCTACCTTCCTCTCCTCTATGCTCCCCTCCCCTTCCCTTCTTGTTTTCTCTGCTTCTTACCAGTCTTTTGTGTGTGCAGTGGTAAGATCATCAGAACCCAGAGCTCTCCACATGCTAAATGCTCTCTACACGAGCCTGATCCCAAGCCTGTCTTTCTTGCCAACAGTCTCTCACCAGTTCAGCTCACAGTTCTCTAGATACTAAACATACGAGAGTAGAGGGAGTTTTTCTTTCCTGACGAAGAAAATTCAAAATTTCAATGAAATCCAAACTCATTCTTCCTATCTGGCGGTGCTGCCCCCTTGGCACAGGATCAATGAAGCGGGGTCGAATGAATGTTGGTGACATCTGGAGAGTCAGGGCTTTTAACACTGGACTTCAGAAAGTAGTAAGAGATCACCTCTCTACAACAAAAAGGCTCCACTTGGAGCCTATTCTACTGCAAGTCACAGAGTGACTCCTTGTCCACAGGAGACCATGCTTGAGAATCATTGAAGCAGATTTCTTCCCGAAATAAGGAAGGCTAATTTGTGATAGGTGATAGTTGCTGGAAGCTGAGCATGCTGGTGGAAAGGGCAGACTTCTCCACTGCCCCCTGAGCAGGGTTCTATGCTTGGATGTGCAGTGTCTGAACATTCTCCCAGATCTCAACGGTGCTGTTAAGCAATTTGCTGCCCAGTGAATGTAGCCCATCTTCACAAACTCATCACACACTGGCTGAAGTAAGTTCTGGAAATGAGTGCCTGCAGCAGGCTTTATTTTGTATTTCTCATGCCCAACCATCCCTTCCATCTGCACCATGATGGCAAATAACGAAGGTAGCTTGGGTGTAGGAGGGGGCATTTGTCCTCGTCTCTTCTTCAGGGTCTTGAGAGAAGTAAAGGCTGGCATGTGCTTTAGCAAGGCACTCACATCTGGGTTTCATGGAAAGGAATGACAAAGCCTCTCAGCCTTCTCCAATGTTATGACAGTCATGCCTTGGACATTGGGGTGCATTTTGGGTTGCACTGAAATGGAAAGATAGCCTATAGTCTTTCCCTGTAAGAAGGGTATTATTTCCACATGCAGTCAAAAAGGGCAGCCTTGTCCCCAAGCCAAGAGCTGGTGCTCCATCAGATTGTAGAAATAAATAATATAAATAAAACAATTATCTATGGGACAGTATAATGAAAACTGATTACCCAGAAGAAAACCAGAGACTCCCATTTCAAGCTGAGGATTGTTTCAAAGTTCAGTAGAGGCCACATGAACTGCTTAGCAGGGCCTTATGCAGCAGTTAACAAAACTGTTCACAAGAACTAAATGAACAAAAGAAAAATAGGATGAATTAATATTATGCCTTAGATGGGTGTGGTTAGAATAGTATTTGACAGAGTCACATCAACTCCACTAAAATTGTTTTACAAAAATGACTTTTAAATATCCAGGTGTTTCATATGATGATTAACTTCATTCACAAGTATAATAAAGACAATACAAACAACATTAAGAACAGTTAAGTGGCAAGAAATGATACAATACAGATAAAGAAAATGAGATTATGACCTTGTCAGATTCGATCTCAGGTACCTTAGAGAGTTGGCACTCAGGCTGGTTATCCGGCCAAGGATGGGCTGAAATTGCTATTAGGAGGCTGTTCTGCATGGAAACCAAAATGACATCAAGCCCCAATAATTCAATTATAGGGAAGGCTGAGTATGATGGGTTTGTTTCCAGTACAACACAAGAAGAGTTCTGGTTGGTGTCTTAATTGCTGTTTTAAGATAACAAAGAGGACCAAAATAAAGGACAAAAAAAAAAAAGAAAAAAAAAGAAAAAAGAAAAAATTCAAAGTCTCTTCATATTTGTTCCATAACACAAAGCAAATAAAAGATAACACGGCGAAGTCCAACATGAGCATTTGATGGCGACACAAAGAGTGCTTTGTTTGGGAAAACATCACAAGGGAGGCGGTTAAGGGCTAGGATAATAAATGCCCGGTGGATTAAAAAAGAAGAAAGGAAAAGGGAGACAGAAAGGAACTCAGCCCAGATAGTGGCAAGGTAAGCCAGACACAGTGATGCTTTCCTTGTCTCAGGACACTTGGGAGTTTGATGAGTAGAACAGCCTAATCCTCTTGCATCCTAGCAAGTCAGCAACAGTTCCATGGAGAATGATGGGCCGTGACAGCAAATTGTTGGCAAATGAAGCTAATGAACAATCAGCTCCTCTCCCACAGGAATCCTAAGAGCCGGAGTCCGGCCTTCGTGTGATCAGGACAAGCCAAGGTTGTTGGATTGCCAACCTTGGGGATTGCCCCCCTCCACCTCCATATCAGAAGACTGCAGAAATGAAATCAAACCACACAGCCATGCTTCCCTGAGACACACTCAGTGGTGTCGTGTTCCAGCGAAATACAACCAGACCGATTTGATTTTCCATTGAATTTGACTTAATTCTTTAAATGACAAACAGATTCAGTCCTACTGCATCCTTAGAAACCCAGTGTCTTTAAGCTGAGCTTTACATATGAAAGTGGGTGTGAACGGGGGTGGGGGGGCATTGGGGGAATTCACGCTGTGTACCTGATTCTGTGGCAGACTGTTCTGCATGCTTGATGCCTGCTCTCAGCAGGGTTATCACCAAGTATAAGCATTGGTTCTCCTTCAAATAAATGTTACTGCTTGGTGGCAAAGAACTGTGCCTTGTTTGCCTATAAATTATTCTACCCCTGGACTGAAGTTTAAAACTTTTGATGGTGGCATTAATTACTTCCTTCATCACTATGGCAACACTTGACAAAAGCAAGGTAAGGAAGGAGGATTTCATTTGAGTCTATAGTCCTTCATGGTAGAGGAGGCAGCAGGTACATGAGGTAGTTGGCATCCTCAATCAGAAAGCTGAGAGAGGAATGCTGGTGCCCAGCTCACTTTCTCCTATTTCTTCAGTGCAGGACCATAGTCAATGGGATAGTGCTGGCCACATTCAGGGTGGGTCTTCTCATATCAACTAGCTTAATCTAGAAACTCCCTCACAGACATGCCCAGCACTTTGTCTCTTAGGAAATTCTAGATCCTACAAAGTTGAAGGTCAATATTAACCATCATAATGAATGAATAAGGGGAAAATATCCCAATAAGGATCATAATGTCCATGAAAAAAATAACACAGAAGTCAGAAAACAAAACTCAGAAAAATCTCCACAACGAAACCAGTCTTGAACTTGAACATAGCAGGTTAGCAAAGGCATGGCAGGTTAGCTGAGGCTAGGAATGGTCACGTGTGACTGCATTCTTTGGGACAAGTTGATTCTCATAAGGTATCTCTGACCTACCAATTCTCACATATTAGATTTTGAAATGAGAGGAACACAGACTATAATTCTGTAGGATCTCACCCATCAAGTCTCCAGCAGCACCTGTTGAGGAGACGAAGCTCAGGTTTTTGTCTGTCATGTATGCTACTGATGTTTCTGCCACTGTGGCAAAATACATGAGACAACAGAGTTCTAAAGGGGAATGCTGGGGAATAATCCTTCTGTACAATGTGTAAATTACACTGTGATTGGTTTAATAAAGAAGCTGACTGGCCAGTAGCTGGACAGGATAAGTTGGGTGGAAAAACTAGACTAAGGATACTGGGAAGAAGAAAGGCCGAGCAAAAGGAGACACCATGAGACACAGAGGAAGCAGGACACACAGGGAAAGAGCTAACAAGCCATGAGTCATGTGGCACCATGTAGATGAATAGAAATGGGTTAATTTAAGTTGTAAGAGTTGGCTGGAGTCAAGCCTAAGCTATTGGCTGAGCATTTATAATTAATATTAATTCTCTGTGTGATTATTTGGGAACAGCTAGTGGGACACAGAGAAACTCTGCCTACAGGGGAGGGAGGGGTTTGTTCTGGCTCATGGTTTCAGAGCTTTCAGCACCAGGCTGCTTGGCCTGATGCTTTTGATCCACAATGAAGCAGAAGATCATGTTAGAAGCAGTTGTCAGAGGAAAGCAGCTTGCTGCACAGCAACCAGGAAGCAGAGATATAGAAGAGCCAGCGCTAGACCTCAAGCACTCCAGTGCAGCTGTCTCACAGGGTCATACACCCCTGGGTGGTCTCTTCCCTCCGGGGCCTGTTAGGAAGAGCAGATGAGCCACCCACTGTTCCTACAAGAAACAAGACTTTTTCTTTTTTCTGGCTGCTGCAGACAGGATAGGAAAATACTTAGCCACCCAGTCACTGGGATTCATGGCAACTTTGGCTGCAATCATACTTAAGCATCCCAACTCTCCATCCAGTGCCTCTGTGACTGTCATCATATGGTATAAGTGACATTTGCCTTGCAACACATGTCACTTACTGTTTAAGCTTGCTTTCTTGAGGTATAAGGGCTACCCCATCCCTTGGAAACCTTAAGAGTAAAGATGTCCTTGGTCTGTCAGGCCCAAGAGGCTACCTCAGACTCCTTCTATGTGCAGTCAATGTTATTAAAGACTTCTTGCCTTAAAAAGATAATTCCCCACGACATTCTTTTCAAAATTCCAATTCTCTCTCTCTCTCTGTGTCAATATGATCTAACAGTTGGAGAAAATTACCTAACAGAATCCCTTTTAAAGTCATGACTCTGCCTCATAGTTCATCTTATGAGGCTCCATCTTCTAAAAATCTCCCCACTTGATAGAGCTCTACCAACTAAGCAGTAGATAGAGATTTGAGGAAATTCTAATGAACAGTCAAGTTGTTGTAGTAGAGTCTCTTGGGATAAATTGTAATGATACTGAGGGCTGGGGAGATGGCTCTGTTGATAAAATCCTTGCCTCACAAGCATAAAGACCTAAGTTCAGTTCCTCAGAACCCATGTAAAAAGCCATGCATAGTTGTGAACATCTGTAATACCAACACTAAGGAGGCAGAGACAAGATGACAGATGGAGCTTACTAGTCAGCCAACCTAGGTGAGCTGGTGAGCTCCATGTTCAGGGAGACTGCTTCAAAAAATAAGGTGGAGAGCAACTAAAGAAGACACCTGACCTCAACTGCTGGCATCCACATGCTTGCACACATGAGCACCTGAGTGCATGCGTGCGCGTGTACACACACACACACACACACACACACACACACACACACACACACACACACACACACCCCACAGACAGAGAGAGCAACAGAGACATATATATGTATAGAGACAAAGAGAGGACAGAGAGAGAGAGAGAGAGAGAGAGAGAGAGAGGTAATGCTATTATAATCTCACTCTGGCCTCTCAGCTCCCTGGTTTTGTAGTCTCCACAGATTTGTTTGTTTATTGAATTTTGAGACAGGCTTTCTCCGTGTAGCCCTGGCTGTCTTGGAACCAGTTCTGTAAACCAGGCTGGCCTCAACTCACAGAGATTCACCTGCCTCAGCCTTCTGAGTGCTAGCATCGAAGATGTGTACCACCATCTCCTGGCTCCATAGTATAGTGAGTAAGACAGGCAGAATTTAATTCAGAATACCATGAGACATGTTGAAGCATGATGGTTGGCAGTGACCAAAGAGGACATTATGGGGAAAACACTGCTAAATTGATGCTCCATGTCAACTTGAGAGCACAATGGCCAGGGAGACATTGTTGCTCACCTACTGCTGGGGTGGACTTTGCAATTCTTTTGAAAGCCTCTAGAACAGTTTTCTTGAGGTGAGGTTTCCTACTCAGGTGACTGTCATGCCCATTTGGATTTCTCTTAAGGGAGAGGACAATCAATGCCTTTGATATTTAGCAGAAAGCTTCCTGTTAAATAGATAGTCATGTTTCCATTCATGTCCATAGAGACAGCACAGATTCTACTGGGGGTTTTCATCTGTTTGTTTTTAAAGATTACTTTTTTATTTATGTGCGCGTGTGTATATATTACTTAGGGTTTATATTGCTGTCATGAAACCCCATGACCAAAATCAACTTTGGCTTACAGTTCCATATCACAGTCTATCATTGAAGGAAGTCAAGACAGGAATGGCAGGAACTGAAGGCAGAGACCATGGAGGGGTACTGCTTTCTAGCATGCTCCTCATGTCTTGCTCAACATGCTTTCTTATACAGCCTACACCAACCACTCAGTGGTGGCACTTCTCACAATGAGCTGGACCCTTTTACATCAATCAACCAAGGCAAATACCCTTACAGTTTGCCTACAGTCTGGATAGAAGTGTCCTCTCAAGTTCCCTCATCCAAAATGAGTTTATCTTGGATCAAGTTGATGTAAAAATAGCCAGCATCATTAATTCCTTATCAGCTTGATAAAAAATGCATTATTGTTAAACCATAACCTTTTCTTTCTTATTCATCCCCAAGATCTCATATTAATATGAAAATCACAGCATAAAACATTCCAACTTTTAAAAAGTCCTACAGTCTTTTAAAATTCAGTTTAAAAGTGCAGTCTCTTTAAAACACCCAAAGTCTCTTTCAAAGTTCAAGTTTCTCTAAAATATCCAAAGTTTCTAAAATATTCATAGCCTTTCTAAAATATACATACTTTCTATAAAACTCCAAAGTCTCTTTAGAAGTTCAAAGTCTCTTAACTGTGGGCTTCTGTAAACTAAAAAATAAGCTAAGTACTTTCTTACTTCAAGAGATAATAACTAGGGCACAGTCACAATCAAATCAAAGGAAAACTAAAGTTCAACAGTATAAAATGTTTAGCTCTTGACATTCGGGACCCACTCTTGATCCTCTGGGCTCCAAAGGTCCTTGGCAAAGGCACTTTTCTTTGTATGCCACATGTAGCTTGTCTTCTAGACTCGGGGTGGCTCCAGTCCACACTTGATACTGTCCTCTGTGACTACCCTATGGTACTGGTATTCCCAATATATCTGAGTCTCTGCTATAACTCATTTCACCTTCACAAATAGCTTCCCCCAGACTCACTTTGGGGTTCTAGCCCTTCCACATAGTACCAATCCTCAACTTCTCTTTGTAACCCCTTCAATCCTGGGGCTTGTATTGCAACTGAGACTTCACCTTCACCATTGACCTCTCCTACCCTCTCACTACGCCAAACCACTCAAAAACCAGTATTACTTGTGTGGCTCTTACACATTATCAAGTTTGGCTGCCAGCATGGTATACAGCCTAGGCCCCCTCTGGACCACAGCTTCTGTTTGCTGACCCTGAGGAAATACTCCCAGAATATTTCCCCTCAGTTATGTTGGTCTCTTCTTAATCACCATTAGTTTTGTGGTTCTAGCTAACCAGAATCAATTGTCCTACTGCAGCAAAGGTTTCACTTCAGTGGTTCTGGTCTCTTATTAATCACAGCTGACTTTCCATTCATTCCCAGCTAACCAAACACCACAGATTCTTAGCACAAATGGCCCTGATAGAGTCTTTGCTCCCCTCTGAAAGTTCACTAGTCAGGCCTCTCTCTATCAACTGTGTACTTCCAAGCTCTGAGCATCAATGCCTTCTCCAGGCCTAAGTCCAAATGCTACTACAATCCTCCCCAAAGCACATGACCAGGTCTGCCACAGAAAAACTCCATTCTTGGCACCAATTTTTGTTTGTTTGTTTGTTTTTCCAGACAGGATTTCTCTGTATTACTTTGGAACCTGTCCTGGAACTCACTCTGTAGACCAGACTGGCTTCAAACTCACAGAGATCTGCCTGCCTCTACCTCCCAAGTGCTGGGATTAAAGGCATGTGCCACCAATGCCCAGCCTCCAATTTCTTTCTTCTTCTTCTTCTTTTTTTTTTTTGCAGATATTTTAATTTGAATTAGAAACAAGATTGGTTTACATGACAATCCCAGTTCCCTCTCCCTCCCATCCTCCCCTACCACTCCCCACAACTAAAACCAATTTTTTCTTAATCAGAGTTTCTATTGCTGGCCAAAATGAAATTGGGCACCAAAGGGTTTTTTGTTTGTTTGTTTGCTTGTTTGTTTTGTTTTGTTTTGTTTTGAACCTTATAGCTTGTAGTCTATCATCCTGGGGTGTCAAGGCAAGAACTCAAGACAGGAACCTGGAGGAAAGAACTGAAGCAAAGGTGCTCTTTGATGACTGGCTCCTCATGGCTTGCTTATCCTGAATTCTTATAGCACTCAAGACCACAAGCCCAGGTGGAACTGCCCACAGTGAACTGGGTCCTCCTACATCAAGGAATGATTAAGAAAATGCCCTAAGGATATTCCCACAGGTAAAATTGGTGGAGCAATTTTCTCAATTGAGGTTCCCTCTTCTAAAATGACAGGGATGACCTCAAACTTGTAATTCTCCTACTTTTACCTCCCAAGTACTGGGAAGTGTGCCACCATGCCTGGTTTATATAATGCTAGGAATGTGTGGTGGTTTGAATAAGAATGCCCCCAACAAGCACATGATTTGAATGCTTTGTCCCCAGGGAGTGACACTATTAGGAGATGTGGCCTTGTTGAAGTAGGTAGGTGTAGGTTTGTTAAAGGAAGTGTGTCACTGAGGGTGTGCTTTGGTTTGCTCAAACCAAGACCCCGTATCTCCTTCTCTCTCTCTTGCTGCCTGTTCATCCAGGTGTGGGACTCTCAGCTGCTTCTCCAGTACCATGTCCGCCTGTGTGCTGCCATGCTACCCACCGTGCTGATAATGGACTAAAACTCTGAAATTTTAAGCAAGCCCCAATTAAACGTTTTCCTTTATATAAGTTGCTGTGGTCATAGTGTCTCTTCACAGCAATAAAACAATGGACTAACACAGGATAACCTTGTCAACACCAGCTCAACACTCTGCTAGCTAAGCTATATCCACTCCTTAGTAGCTTTCACTTAATGGAGCTCAATAAAGCTCTGCTACAACCAACTTCCTAACATTTGTCTAATCTCCAACTATTCTTCCAAATGGTATCTCAAATTCTGAAAGTAATTGCAATACTTTCTCTTCTTTAAAACTAGTGTGTTACTGAGGGTATATGAGGCTGATTATGAGGAAGGGGCCCATTCTTGATGACCTAATGCCTCCTGATTTCAGGCTAGCCCCCTCATAACATCAAGCAGATGCTCTTGGAATCCAAACACTGCACCAGGGGTTTGCAGAAAGAGCTTTTGCAAAGAATTGACTGTCAAAAAGGTTAGAGATAAACTCTAATAGTCTCTGTCAGTTAGGGGAGGGACTGGAGAAAGAGGAAGGGGTAGAAACTCTTGTTGGCTAGATGAAGTTGATGAATGGCTGTGGGGTCTTAGAGGCAAGCTTAGATTACTGTCATGCCCCATCCTGGGTCACATATTTCCTTTAGTATTTTGCTCAGGGTGTAGCAGGAGTGACAGTGGCTGTCTAGAGTATTGGCTGAGTTCATTCCCTGGCACAAACAACTGAATGACTGAAAAAGACAGAAGACCAAACAACAGAGAAAGAGAAAGTAACAGCTTTATATATTCAGGACAGGAGAAGCCTAAAGCTGGGAGTGTGCTAAACAGATGCTGGTTTGGATATTTTAAAAGACCCTGGTTCCTCCCCTTTCTCATATTGGTTCTGTTTAAAAACACACCCCCGAGCCGTCCTGCTGTTTCTCCTTGCAGAGTCTTCTGGGAGGCAGCCATCTCAGGGAGATTGCCTTTTCTTCCCATGTCTATCTATGGACCTCTACCTCTATTTCAAGGGAATCTCAAGCTCATAACAACAAAATGTTATTTTTAGGCCAGCGGGCTACAGTTGCACATTATAGTCTTGGTTTAAGCTAAGCCAACAACTAGAAGACATTATTTTAAATCTATCAAGAGACTGGAGAGATGACTCAGTCGTTAAGAGTAGTACTGTTCTTTCAGGGAACCCAAGTTTGGGTCCCAACACTGGCTTACAACTGCCTGCAACTCCAGATGCAGGAAATCCTGTTCTTTTCTGGCCTCCAAGGGCACTCGAATGCCTGTGCACCAGCATTCACATACACATACCCTCATACAGACCAATACACACGTATAATTTTTCGAAATCTATAAATAAATGAATAAATAAATACATTTATCATCACTTTACCTTAATTTATCTCCACTTCATCTGGCAACACACTATTAAAACAATAATAATGATAATAATGATAATCACCACTTGTTAGGCATCCATTTTATGCTCACCTTGGTGTGTAAATTTTAAAAGAACACGTGGCAAGCAAAGAAACCTGCTCAGTGTGGCCTTTTCCCCATACTCAGCTTCTGACTGGACTGTCTGAACCAGGACCTCAGGCCTTCGTTAACACCTCTGGTTCCCTCATAGCCTCATTAACTTCTACAGTTTGCCAGACAGTCTTTTGGTAAGTCATGACTGAATGGCCCATTACTGGAATTTCCAACAGATTCATCAACTCATCTATGAAAATTATCAAAAGAGTACATCTTAAAATTATTTGTATCAATGGATTGTTGGGTTATGATTCCTACCCAACCTTGCCAAGTGCCAGTTTGAAAGTTACTCTCAGTAAGATACAACCTTCCCTTCTCCCCAGGGGCTCCTCATGGTAAGCTTCAAACCTAACTTGGTCTCATCCAAAGGTCCCATTCAGAGACTGGGGGTATAATTCATTTGATAGAGTGCCCACCTGACATTCACAATGCCCTGAGTTTTATCTCCAGCATCTCATAAAGCAGGTCTTGGAGTGTAGGTCTGTAATCCTGGCACCTGGGAGGTGGAGGTAGAAGGATGAGAGGTCCCAGGTCATCCCCAGTTACATAGTAAGTTAGAGACCAGCATATAGAATATATGAATCCCTGTCTTGGGGGAAAGCAACCCTCATGTGGACAGATAGCACAAGACACACCCACAAGTAACAGGTAATATTGAAGCTGGGCTCCGCCATAGCTCTGTTTCTCAGACACACGAGGCTTCTCTTTAAGGGTATTGGGAATAAGACTTCTGGGAGAGACTGGAACAAAAACCAGGCTTTGTGAATTGAACAAAAACCCCAAATCACTAGAGTAAAAGCAATACCTGAAAGTTAGCCCACCCAGGCAATTTTCTGTTGCATTAGAAACAAGTCCATGTGATTATGTAACTGGAAATTGACTCTGCGAAATCACTGTAATTGCAGCATCTGACAAGTACATGACACGAAGAACAGTGAACTCCCTTTAAATGAATACCTTGTACAGGGAAGATGGAACTAGATGCACAGGACCAACTTCCAGCTTTTGCTGACGACTGCCCTTTGTCAGTATGCCTGCAGCAGCACTTCATTTTAAAAGGCAGCAATGTTCTCTTTGTTTCTAGCCTGTTTTCTGCCTGGTACAATTACAGAGGATATTAAGTTGAGAGCCATGGTGTGCATTATGCTACTGGTCCTAGTGCAAGCCTTCCTTGGGCTAGTAAGAAAACTCCATTTTAGATCCATGTTTCACACAATTGGAGCTTTCCAAAACATTATCCTTTGGGGTTAAATTTTTTATTTCTTCCTTTGAAGCCAAATACATATATTATTCTTCTTTGGAACACAAGAAGAAGATTGCCTACAGCTGCCTGTGAGTTACTGGTGAATTAAATCAAAACAGCTATTTCCATTGTAAAATACTTCATTTTATAATCTCTGCAAAACTCAGTGAATAAAAGTTACTGCAACAGAAACTTATCATACTTAAAGATATGTAAGAGGCAGATTTATTACTCTCTTCTGGTTATTTTGGTTTCCGGGTTAGAAAAAAATAACAGAAAGCAACCCCAAATCATTAGGATAATAAAATGAATAATCAATTCAGTAAATTAGCTTATTGACACCTATTTCCTAAGTGGCTGGTATGCCAAACCTCTGGTGTTCCTAGTGATTAGCCCTACATGGCTCCAGCAGGGGAGGTGCCATTTTTCAGATGAAAATATTGAAGCACAAAGTGACACAAATTAGAAAAAACAATCAGATACTGTTAATACCCTTAGATGACACAAATTATTATTATTAATTCAATGACATTTGCTCAGCATCTATTGAATACCATTGGGATTACAAAGGCCAGACCGACAGATCTGGTCCTTATCTTTCAAGACCTTACAAGCACTTCAAACGCAGAGATCCAGAGACCTATCAGTTGAAGAATTCTAATGCACCCTAATTCTAGGCTTAGTTGTGTGAAAGCCACAGTCTTATTATAGAATGTCAGGAGGCAGGAGACCTTCTGTGATGTGGTAAAGGAACAGCTAATGTTGTGAAGGGAAAAGGAATTAGAAATAAGAACCGAGTGTCTAAACACCCCATGATCTGTTAATTAGAAAGGCATAACTGCCCAAAGGCTGAGGCTAACTCAGGAAACAAGATGCTAGCTTTAGAGCCAAAACTGATGGAAAGGGCAGCTAGCCCAATTTTGTGACAGTCAGTGGCTTCTTCTGGGTGTCTACAGGTGGATGGCTAGACTTGTCACACATGGGGAGGAATGGGATGAGAGAGACTAAATTAAAGAAGGAACAAAACAAGTTTCTTCCCTCCATCCCAGCAAAAAACCCATCTGTTTCCTCTTTTCTGGGGTTATTAGCAGAAAAAATTCTGCTGAGAGAGAAGAGGATGGCATTTCCAAATCAATCACTGTGGTGGTTGTTTGTCTGTGAAGTGTGTCTCACAGGCTCATGTGTTCGAACACTTGGGTCCCAGTTGGTGGGGCTCTTGGAAGGTGACAGAAACTTTAGGAGGCAGAGCTTCATTGGTGGAATTGTCACTGGGGTGGGTCTTGAGGTATTAGATTCCAGCCTCCTCCTTCTTATCCACTCTCTGCTTCCCTTTCTTGTGTAAATGCTTCTTGTCAGGTGTCCTGTCACAGAAACAAGAAAAGAAAGCAACTAATATGCATACTGGATCTAAATCGTTCTCCAAATCCCTGTACCCACTATATCATTCCCTCTGTATTGAGCTGTGCCGAAAACCAGTGTAATTAGATTAGTGTATGGTCAATACAAGGACTTTGGGGTATGAATAAAATTAATGCAGAGTGTCATATCAGAGCTCTAGTCCAAGAATTAATTTTGATGTTGAAGATGCCAAGAGGATCCTATCGTTGAAGAGGCCTGGTTGTACACTTCATTAGCAGAGGGCTTCAAATTGGAGATGGAGCTGTAAGATAAAAACATTATCTAGGGAAGATTTTGAAGAAAGAAACTACTTACTAGACAGGAAGACTTAGACACACACACACACACACACACACACACACACACACAAGCCATTTGATGCAAGATGCCCATTTATCTTGCTTAGAATAAGAATGGAAACCAAGTAGGACAATTTCCTTTTTTTGCCTCCCCAGAGAAAAGTGCCCACTGTGTGAATGGAAGCCCTTTAGGTCAGAGACCCCCCTCTTTCTGGTGAAAAAGTTATTCTCAAGTCCATATAAAGAATGTTTAAGGGGGCTGGAGAAAAAATGGCTCAGCCATTAGGAACACCGACTGGCCCTGCTCTTCCAGAGGTCCTGAGTTCAATTCCCAGCAACCATATGGTGGCTCACAACCATCTGTAATGAGAGCTCGTGCCCTCTTCTGGTATGGATGAAAACAAAGCACCCATATACATAAAATAAAAATAAATATTTAGGCTGGAGAGATGGCTCAGAGTTTAAGAGCACTGACTGCTCTTCTAAAGGTCCTGAGTTCAATTCCCAGCAAACACAAGGTGGCTCATAGACATCTGTAATGAGATCTGGTGCCCTCTTCTGGCATGCATGCATTTAGACAGAACACTGTATATATATAACAAATAAGTATATCTTTAAAAAAAAGAATTTTCAAGAACATGGAAGCAATGAATCAAGACTGAAGGCGATCTTTCACTGAGTAGGCACAGATGTTGAAAGAAGTCATTCCCTTCAGGTAAAGTGGAACTGTTGCCTCCTAATACCTTGCAGTTTTGGAAGTAACGCCAGCTGTTTATTAATGCATACAACATCTCAGCCACAAGCAGGTACATGCAAGCAGAGACCACCTGTGTTGGGCCCTGAGTAACCCACTTCACAGTTGACCTGGGCCATTTAACAGAGCCTGGAGCTTAGAGGTAAGAAATCTTTAAGCAAGACCCATTCAGTTCATGTCACTGACTTCTGTTTTTTGTGCCTAAGATGGTGCTAGTACTTAGCAGATAATAAACATTCATTGAATGTATTAAGTACATAAATGCAACTCTAGGAAGCATTGTATAGACCCTGCTAGAACTCTACAGATGACAAATGTCATGGGGGAGTAATTGGATAGAACCAACAGTCACAGTAAAAAGGCTCATAGGTCATATAAAATGTAGGGAACGGAGATGTAAGGCAAGACTCACATCCCTTGAGAAGTCTCTCATACATTGTATGTTTGGGAGAAAATGGTTTTCTTGGTTGTGAACAATATAAGTGAATTCCTAGCATGAAGCAGATCCCAAGGTTGGAATCACATGAGCAATACAGCTTGCCCATCCTACCCACTACTAGCTAGTGGTGGTCAACAAATTAGATTATATATTAGGACATGATCTGGCTGACTTAGGTCTTGATGGAATGTACTCAGCTATAGTAAAATAATATGGAAACAAGTTGACAATTGGCCCTAAGTTCTGCCACAGGCAGAAGTTCTCCTTGTTCCATGAAATTAGAGGTGTCCTGAAAGGGCTACTTTATAAAAATAGATCCTTCATATTCCATTATTTCATCTGAAAGTTCACCTTGCATGGTGATGAGATGGAGTGAGCATTGCCTTTGACACTGGGGTAGTTAATTTTTACTGTTGACTTCATTACGTTGAGCAATGTTTGGGGGTTTGTGAAGTATAGTTCTGGGTATATGTAATGGTTAATATTATCAACTTAACAGTATGCAAAATCACTTAGGAAACAAGCCTGTGAGAGATTTTCTAGATTTGGACATTTCTGTGAAGGATTATCTACACGAGGTTCATTAGTGTGGGAAAACTTATTCCTGGGCTGGGTTCTGGGCTGAATAGAAAGAAAGTAAGCTGAGTGCCAACATTCATCTGCCTCAACTCCTGGGCAGTGTCCAGCTCCTGCTGCCATGCTCCTCCACCAACATGGACTCCTCCCATTGAACTGGGAGCTTCAGATAACCTTTCCTTCTTTGAGCTGTCATCTGGCATTTTGTCTCAGCAACCTGTAGAGTAGCCATTTGTTCGAGTTTGCTTGCTATTGCTATGATAAATCAGAGACGAAAAGTAACTCTTCGAGGAAAAATGTATTTGCCTTATACATCCTGATTATAGCTAATCACTGAGAGAAATCAGGGCAGAAAGTCAAGCAGGGGCAGAGGCAGGAGCCATGGAGAAAAGCTGCTGACTGACTTGCTCTTGGGGTTTGAATGCTTTGTCTTCAGGGAGTGTAAGCCAGCCACAATTTCTCTTCTCCTGATGCTTGAGGATCCAGATGTAAAACTCTCAGCTCCTTTTCCGGTACCATGTCTACTTTGTGCCACCACGCTCCCCTCCATGACGATAATAGTCTAAATCTCTGAAACTGTAAGCAAGCCCCAATTAAATGTTTACTTTTATAATTGACATGGCCAAGGTGTCTTTCCATAGCAATGGAAAACTTACTAAGACAGGGGGCAAAAATGAAAGGATATGGCTTATAAGTGATATATTTGGATATGAAGTTGACGAAGGTGTACTTGTGATGTGGATATTGACATGATCTAGACTCACTTAGGAGGCACACCTCTGAATAGGATTTTCTAGACCAGGTTAGCCTTTAAATTTGGAAGTTGGGAAGACCCACCCTAAATGTGGGTGGCACCATTCCATAAGATGGTGTCCAGACTGAGTAAAATGGAGAAAGTTTGGCACCAGCATCAATCATTCTCTGCTTCCTGCCTGTGGGCAGATTGTAATTAGGAGCCTCTCATTCCTGCCACCATGCCTTCCTCGACGTGATGGATTTCCCCTCAAACTGTGAACTAGAATAAGACTTTCCAGCTCAAGTTGCCTTTGCCAGATATTTTCTCCCAGCAACCAGGAAAGTAATTAATAAAGAGTTTCTGCAGAGGTGTTTCCAGACCATTATATTGTGGGAGCTTGGCTTCTAAATGCTTTAATCCACTGGTGGACTAAAACACATGAATAGGCTATGGGGATGAACTGTTCAAGGTCACTAGGAGTGTGTCATAGGGCAGGTACTTCCTGTTGTCCTGTTCTGTTTTCTGTCCATCGTAATGTGAGCTGTTCCACTTGCCCTGCCCACCATGATGAACTGAAACCATGTGCGAAGTAAATCTTTCCCCCTTTCTGTTTATGTCAAACATCCTGTCTCAGCAACGTAGAACATAACTAACACAACCATCAAAATACCTGATGTCAAATATTCTGGAATGCAAATATGCCAGCTATTCAAACTCAGACAAACCCTTTACCTCTGAACACTTTAATTCATAATATTTGAGAATATTTTACATTCTCTTTTTGCAGAGAATACTTTCTATTAATTTTATGAAGTGTAGGTGAAATAGTATGTAAAGTTCTTAACCCATGATGGCTATTCCCGCCTTATTGCTATTGTCATGAATTTACTCCTTGAGATAACAGCTTGGGTGTCAGCTTAGGCTCTATGCAAAAATTCAAGAGAGGTCAATGCTGAGTTGGTACCTTAGCCAGGAGTCTTCATTAGCAGCGAGGGAGAAAATACAAGTATAGACCAGGAATGAACCAGAGCCAGACAAGATATTTCACACGTGTGTGTGTGTGTGTGTGTGTGTGTGTGTGTGTGTGTGTGTGATGTATGTGCACATATACACAAGGACACACACTCACATATATGTGCATTTGTGTGTGCTGGTGGAGACCAGAAATGACTCCCTTGATCACTCTGTACCTTATATTTTAAGACAGATTCCCTTTGGGCCTGGACCTCACAAGGTAGGCTAGGCTGCCTCACTGGCAGACCCTGAAGACCTAAGTTTCTCTGCTTCTAGCTCTGGGATTATTGGCACATGGTTTCACACATGGTTTTGTCCTTCTGCTTCTGTAGCAATTAGTTTAGCAACTAAGCTGTCTAGTCAGCTCAGACAAGACATTTCTGATTGTGGGTTTCCCATTTTGATTCCTTCCCCTTTGAAGGAGCTAGCCACTGTCCAGGTGAAGTTGCTTACTTCCAGGTATCAGGAATTCTATGAATTGGTTGAGAAGCTACACTTGAAGGATCCCAAGCTGCACATTCCTGTGAGAGTGTGGCTTCTGCTTTGACTTCAGCCTCTGAGACTGACACCCTAGTTGCTAAGAATCCTCTGCCTAGTCTCCTTGGCCAAACATCTCACATCAATTTCTGTATTTCCTAAACCTAACTGAAACTCTTCCTAACTCCATGTTTTCCTAGATGAATTAAATTACACAGAGTCACTGTTAATAAAATGGGTAAATAGAGCTAAGATTGTCAGGCTAGGTGGGGCAGCTCACTCAGTGCAGTGCTTTCTGTGCAAACATGAGGACCTATGTTTGACCTTCAGAGCCACATCAAGGTTTGGGCATGGTGGGGCATGAGTACAGCTCCAGTGTTGGGGAGACAAAGCCAGGAAGATCTCTGGGGCTTGGTTATCTGTCTCTTTTGTTTGATTGGTGGGCTCCAGACAAATAAGAGACCCTGATTCAGGTGGGAAGCCATTGAGGGAGACACCTGACATCAACCTCTGGCCTCTAAAAGTAAGTTCACATATGTGTATGCAAACCCACAAGTACATGAGCACACACATATTAACATGCACACATGCATATATGCACACACACACCCACACACACACACACACACACACACACACACACACACACACACACGAGCCATGTGTCTGTCATACTAACCACAGAACTGTGCTCACCTCTTCACTTCTTGAGTTTAGAGATCCTATGATATCCTTTTCTTCTGTAGGATTGAAATGTGAACTCTGCAAACCACCTGAGGGTCACATCAGCTCTTTAAGGCTATGATAGGCCTGGAGAACAACCATCAGAAACATATCAAGCTGAAGGGACATCTGAAAATGTTTGTCAGTGCGTTTATATTTTTAGGAGATGTGGATGGATTATCTACCTGTCAGTATCAACCCAGGAGTCTTCCTCTTATAATTAAGGACAGATGGATGAGTCAAGTACAGTAAAACAGTGATTTGTCTTACATAGTTTACATCAGAAGGGAAATTCTGCTATTAAACAAGTGCCAATGCTCATGCAAGGAGCCCTGCCTGAAGAGTTCTGGTGCTCTTTGAGAAACCCTTGAGTATTTCCTATTCATTAAACTTAAGGAGATGATATCTTATTTTATGGAATAGAACAGAGTAATCTGTGTGTATGTATATGTGTGTACACTTATGCTTGCAGGTGGACGTGCAAATGGAGGCCAGAGGTCAAGGTCAATCACTCTCCGACTTATTTTTCAAAACAATGCCTTTCAATGAACCTGGAATTTGTCATGTAATCTGGACTGGCTGACCCACAAATCTCGAGTGCTGGGGTTGCATGCACATACCACTGCACCTGGCTTTTATATGTGGGTGCATATACAGCAAGATGCTCCTGCTTGCATAGCAAGTGTTTTCCTGCCTGAGATATCTCCTCAGACACAAGGTACTCTTAAAGCAAAAATGTTTTGAAGTCTACGAGGGAATGAGATTTGAAGAGCTGTGTCTAATCAACATCTGAGAGAATCCGTATCTTTCCTGAATTTTTGAATTTATAAATGACATTTAAGACATTCCATGGGCATGATATATAAAAATAGATAGCTTATCTTTTAATTGCACTTGAGAGATGTTATAAATGAAGTCTGCTTGAAAGAAGCAAACCCTTCCCCTGCTAGTTTAATTTATGCATTCAGACTCTTATTATGTATTGTATGCCATGAAAAATATGAATAAATTTCTTTGTATCTTTGTGAATGTATATGAGTAGCTCCATTTTAATGGGTTTTATATCTCTTTATTATTTCCCCCTCAAATTGTTAATAAAAAAAATCACTGTGATTAATTGAGACTGGAAGTTGGAAGTGACCATGTGGTTCTCTACATTCTGTCTTCGGGTTATGTTGTATAAATATTCATTATTTCATTATAGGCAGACCAAGAACAACGGCAATCCTTTTATTGTGTGGTTTTGAACTCAAATTTTGTTTGATTTCAGATATGATCTTTTTTTTTTTGCAAGGCTAGTTTTTCAGCAGGTGTTTATTTAAGATGACTTCATTGTGGGTGGCTTTTTCATTTTTTTAATGTAAAATTAAGCTGCCAAAGCAATAGACTAAAAATATTTGACTTCAACAGTCTAACTATTGTAATTATATATTTTAAATGGGTTTAAATGTAGTTAACTCACATTTGACCAGCAAAAAATTCAGGAATAAATATAAACACAACTCTGAAAGTCCTCTTGCCAATTGCTGCTATGAGTTACATCTTCCCCAAACACAAATAAATATGTAGATGCTAATAAAGAAACACATGGTCAATAGTCAGAGGAGGAAGTAGCGTAATAGTAAGAGCAATACCTAAGTATAATTTCCTTTTCAAACTACTGCGATAACTACTTACTTTTTTTTTTTTTTTTTTTTTTTTTTTTTTTTTTTTTTTTTTTTTTGCTATGACAAAATACCTAACACAAGCAATTTAAAGGTTTTATTTTGGCTCACAGTTTGAGGGAGTACAGTCCAACATGGCAGGGAAGGTGTGGCTGCAGGAGTATGAGGCAGCTGGTCACATGACACCCACAGTCAGGAAGTAGAGAAAAACAAATGCTGGTGCTGAGCTTGCTCTCTCTTATTTCCTCAGTGCAGAGTCACAGCCCATGGGCTTGTGCCACCCACACTACAGTGAGTCTTTGCTCCTTCATCAAATTTTTTCTGAAAACCCCTCAAAGGCATAAATAGAGGAATGTTTCCATGGTGATACATTCTATATGGAATCAAGTTCCCAATGAAGGTTAATTATCGTAAAGGCTCCCTTCCTTTGGTCTTTGAGTCAAAATTACATAGTCACACAGTAGGAACCTTAGACCATGTCACAATGATGTTTTTGCAACTTCAAATCAGGAAAGAAATTCAGGATGCTGAATTAATGCCTGTAGGCTTCCATAATCCACGTCCTCAATTGCATGTACTCTCAGAGCCTTTGGAACCCTTGACTAATCCATACATTAGACCAACTAAATACGAAACCAGTGTGGTGATCATCAAAGCAGTTGGCGTTTGCCTCTCCTCCTGAGAAAAGGATTTGCTTTGGTCAGTGTGTGACCTTTGCAACCTCCATGATAGAGGGAGTCTTCCTGAGCTTTTGCTTAGTGGGTTGTTGAGAACCAATTCAGCTTAAGGGATGTTCTCCACCTCAAAGAGGCAGGAGCACTGGTGGGTCTCTTCAGCATCATTTGTCATGTTATGATAATTTGCCTGTCTCCAGGATGAACTTGAAGAGCAAGCCCACAGCTGCTACTCATTTAGAGCCACAGTGAGGCCTGAGAATCTGCTCTGAAGGGTGTTCGGCAATCAGTGAAGAGACAGGAGAATCAGAGCCAGACCCTTATAAATCACAATGTCACCAAAGTTGCAAAACCAAGTGCATCTCCTCTGAGCTGAGACAGAAATGACAAGTGAATGCTCTCCATGTGCCCAGACCAGGAATCTGCTCTGTCTGACAGGAGAATAGAGAAGAAGCTGCATCAGCATTCAGGAAGTCTCAGGCCTGGTGCTGCTTATGTAGATCTCCAGTGTTGGTAGGTTGGTGATTGCCTCTTCTTGCCAAACAGCCTGGGTTTTCTTTTCTTTCTTTCTTTTTTTTTAAATTGGGAAATGTATCTTAACATCTGGGAGTCATTTGTAGCCAGCAACCAGCACCAGGTTTTCGTGTATCTTCTGTCATTGTTTAGCCCATGACAAACACACTGATTTACCATGACAAACTTCTAAAACGTCTCTCCCTTTGGCGGTGACTTATGACAAGTTCCAGTAACAGAAAATTCTTCTTGACACCATCAGTTTGAGTGAGAGAAACAATGTTCTTCATTTCACTTTCCTGTTTAATGCCATTAAAACAGGAATTTGAAGAGGCCTTGAGCAGGTATAGCCATTGCCAGTCGAACTGGAGATGTTCTCTCTCTCTCTCTCTCTCTCTCTCTGTGTGTGTGTGTGTGTGTGTGTGTGAAGTTTACAAAGTCATACTACCATGCCCAGCTTCTCCCTGTGGGCTCTGGGGATGGCACTAAAGTACCTCGTGGAAATCACTTTACTGAAGATCAGTCTCCCCATCCCTGAAAAGCTAGTTGCTGCTATCAGTATTCTGGTAAAGGTGTCACAGCCATGTTTATCTTTTTCATTGAAAACCATGAAATATGGTTCTTAGAAGTTTTAATAGCGTGGGCCTGACTCTGTGTGCTGTGCATCTAGCCTACATCGTGGTGCTGGGCTGACTCTGAGCTAATTAAGTTGGGCAGAATGGCAGACACAAGACGCCTCCTAAGGCAGCAGGTTTCTTTTCTGCCTGACGTTTTATGCAACTTGTATCCCAAATGCGTCATGATCCTTAATGTAGTTACATGTAATTCAGTGTAGTTACAGAATTAAAGGTCATGGCAGAAAAGAAAGAGGAAAATGAAAATAGATATCAGGTAATTACATGGACATGTAAATAATGATAGATGAAGCTAAGTCACCAAAGGCAAGAAAAGAAATATGAGGTGGTAGGGGCGTGGGTGAGGAAAGATCAAATATTATAGGTGACGAGTCTTGCTGTACAAGGTCTTGAAAGATGAATCCAAGACACTAGAAAAGCAAAAGGTGAGATAGAACACTTAATTCAGAGATGGAAGATGGCCAAAATAGGAAATATTTCAACAGGAAAACCTAGAACAAGAAAACAGACTTGTCCAGCTGGGAGTGTGATGGGGGAGGGGCCTCCACACTGGGTGTGATGACAGAATAGCTGATTCTGAGACTGAAGACAATATAGCTGGAGCAGACTTTACATGCCTTTCCTAGGGTGAGAACTAACTGATCATAGGAGCAAACCAGAAAACCCAGGGCTCTCTGCTCCTGCAGCTTGTGTCTTAGGGTGGCTCCCTTCTTTAGTCATGGACAGTTTTTGTTCTTCTTGTTTTCCTGTACTGTGTACAGGGTCTTTAAACTGGATTCATGTGTTTAATCTCCTTCATCTCCCCTTTCACTTTGGTTTCAGGTGGAGAGGAGCAAAGCTGGAAGAGGAACTCAAATATTCACAAGCCAGTGAGAGCACAGGGAATATTCCCCATAGATGTTGCCCCTGAAATAGGACATTTTTAGGCTAGATTTGTCTTGCCTTGAAAGCAATGTGATTAACATCTGACTGTGATGTGTCTGGTCACCTTCACATAAACAGACAGTTAATATTAATTCCAGAGTTTTCTTATAGTGGGAAATTACCAATACCGAGTCAGGTAGAAATATAAGGGTATTTAATAGGGAAAAGCCTTACTTACAGAGCGACCTAGCCAGCCGGTGGGTCAGCAGCCTGTACAGCAAATCCCAAAGAGAAACCGAAACCGCAAACGCAGTCACCCTGATGACGCCCTCACAAGCCTGGTCAGGCACACCTGTAGCCAGCCCCTAAGAAGGCGTGGCTACAGCTTCCCCTACATTTTCTCCTTTTTCCTTATTTAAATTAGAAACAAGCTTGTTTTACATGACAATCCCAGTTATCTCCCCCTCCCCTCCTCCCCTGCTTCCCACTAACCACCTATCCCATTCCCTTTCTGCTCCCCAGAGAGGGTGAGGCCTTCCTTGGGGATCTTCAAAGTCTGACATGTCATTTGGAGCAGGGCCTAGGCCTTCCCCCATGTGTCTAGGCTGAGAGAGTATCCCTCTATGTGGAATGGGCTCCCAAAGTCCGTTCCTGTACTAGGGATAAATACTGATTCACTACCAGAAGCCCCATAGATTGCCTAGGCCTTCTAACTGACACCCATGTTCAGGGGGTCTGGATCAGTCCTATGCTGCTTTCCCAGCTAGCAGTCTGGGGTTCATGAGCTCTCCCATGTTCAGGTCAGCTGTTTCTGTAGGTTTCCTCAGCCTGGTCTTGACCCCTTTGCTCATCACTCCTCCCTCTCTGCAACTGGATTCCAGGAGTTTGGCTCAGTGTTTAGCTGTGGGTCTCTGCTTCTGCTACCATCAGCTACTGGATGAAGGCTCTAGGATGGCATATAAGGTAGTCATCAATCTCATTATTGTGGAAGGGCATTTAAGGTAGCCTTTCCACTGTTGCTTAGATTATTAGTTGGGGTAATCTTTGTAGATCTCTGGACATTTCCCTGGTGCCATATTTCTCTTTAAACCTATAATGGCTCCCTCTATTATGGTATCTCTTTTCTTGCTCTCCTGTATTCTTTCCCTGAGTCTATCTTCCTGCTCCCTCATGTCCACCTCTCCTCTCCTCTTCTCCCCTTCTTTTTCTCCTAACACCCTCTCCTCTTGCCCCATGCTCCCAATTAGCTCAGGAGATCTTTTCCCTTTCCCCTTTTCCAGCAGACCATGTATGTCTCTCTTAGGGTCCTCCATGTTTCCTAGCTTCTTTGGTGGTGTTGATTGTAGGCTGGTAATCCTTTGCTCTATGTGTAAAATCCATATATGAGTGAGTACATACCATGTTTGTCTTTTGGTGACTGGGTTACCTCACTCAGGATTTTTTCTTCTAGTTCCATCCGTTTCCCTGCGATTTCAAGATTCCATTTTTTTTCTCCAATGAGTAGTACTCCATTGTGTAAATGTACTACATTTTCTTTATCCATTCTTCAGTTGAGGGGCATCTAGGTTGCTTCCAGGTTCTGGCTATTACAAATAATGCTGCTATGAACATAGTTGAACACATGCTCTTGTTGTATGAATGTGCATCTTTTGGGTATATGCTTAAGAGTGGAATTGCTGGGTCTTGTGGTAGACTCATTCCCATTTTCCAGAGGAATCACCATACTGATTTCTAAAGTGGCTGTATAAGTTCACACTCCCACCAGCAGTGGAGAAGTGTTCCACTTTCTCCACATCCTCTCTAGCATAAAGTGTCCTTGGTATTTTTGATTTTAGCTATTCTGACAAGAACAAGATGGTATCTCAGAGCTGTTTTGAAATTCATTTCCCTGATGGCTAAGGATGTTGAACACTTTAAGTGCCTTTCAGCCTTTTTATGTTCCTCTATTGAGAATTGTCTATTTAGTTCTGCACTCCACTTTTTAATTGTATTATTTGGTGTTTTTGTAACTAGCTTCTTGAGTTCTTTGTATATTTTGGAGATTAGTCCTCTGTCAGGTGTGGGATTGGTGAATATCTTTTCCCATTCTGTGGGCTGCCATTTTGTCGTGTTGACTGTGTCCTTTGCCTTACAGAAGCTTCTCAGTTTCAGGAGGTCCCATTTATTAATTGTCAATCTCAGTGTCTGTGCTACTGGTGTTAAATTCAGGAAGCAGTATCTTGTACCAATTCTTATGAAATCACCTCCCACATTCTCTTCTAAGAGGTTCAGTGTGACTGGATTTATGTTGAGGTCTTTGATACATTTGGACTTAAGTTTTGTGCATGGTGATAGATATGGATCTATCTGCAATCTTCTACATGCTAGCATCCACTTATGCCAGCACCATTTGTTGAAGATGCTTTCTTTTTTCCATTGTATAATTTTAGCTTCTTTGTCAAAAATGAGGTGTTCGTAGGTGTATGGGTCCATATCAGGGGTTTCAATTCCATTCCATTAGTCAGTCTATTTTTGTGCCAATACCAAGCTGTTTTCAGGACTATAGCTCTATAATAGAGCTTGTAGTCAGGAATGGTGATGCCTCCATAAGTTCCTTTATTGTACAGCATTGTTTTGGCCACCCTGGGTCTTTTGTTTTCCCATATGAAGTTGAGCATTGTTCTTTCAAGGTATGTCAAGAATTGTGATGGGATTTTGATGGGGATTGCATTGAATCTGTAGATTGCTTTTGGCAAGATTCCTGTTTTTACTATGTTGATCCTATCTATCCAAGAACATGAGAGATCTTTCCATTTTTTTGGTATCTTCTTTAATTTCTTTCTTTAAAGACTCAAAGTTCTTGTTATATGGGTCTTTCACTTGTTTGGTTAGCTTTGCCCCAAGGTATTTATTTTGTTTGTGGTTATTGTAAAGGGTGATGTTTCTCTGATTTCTTTCTCAGCCCATTTATTGTCTGTATATTCTAGGGCTACTGATTTTTTTGAGTTAATCTTGTATCCTGCCACTTGGCTGAAAGTGTTTATCAGCTGTAGGAGTTCCCTGGTGGAATTTTTTGGGTCACTTATGTAAACTATCATATCATCTACAAATAGTGAAAGTTTGACTTCTTTTCCAATTTGTATCCCCTTGATCTCCTTTTGTTGTCTTACTGCTCTAGCTAGAACTGCAAGGGTAATATTGAAGAGATACAGAGAGAGTGGACAGCCTTGTTTTGTTACCGATTTTAGAGGAATTGCATTGAGTTTCTCTCCATTTAATTTGATGTTGGCTGTTGGTTTGCTGTATATTGCTTTTATTATGCTTAATGTTCCTGTTTTTCCTGATCTCTCCAAAACCTTTATCATGAAGGAGTGTTGGATTTTGTCAAAGGCTTTTTCAGTTTTTTTTATATGGTGGATTACATTGATGGATTTTCGTATGTTGAACTATCCCTGCATCCCTAGGATGAAGTGTATACTTAATCATAGTGGATGATTTTTCTGCTACATTCTTGGATTCGATTTGCCAGGATTATATTGAGTATTTTTGCATCAATGTTCATGAGGGATATTGGTCTGTATTTCTCTTTCTTAGTTGTTTGTGTGGCTTGTGTAATTGTAGCCTCGTAAAAAGAGTTTGGCAATGACCTTTCTGCTTCTATTGTGTGGAACACTTTGAGGAGAATTGTCATTAGATGTTCTTTGAATTTCTGGTAGAATTCTGCATTGAAACCATCTGGCCCTGGGCTTTTTTTGTTTGGGAGTCTTTTGATGACTGCTTCTATTTCATTAGGCGTTATAGGTCTATTTAAACTGCTTATCTGTTCTTGATTTAATTTTGGTAAGTGATATCTATCTAGAAAATTGTCCATTTCCTTTAAATTTTCAAATTTTGTGGGGTACAAGTTTTCAAAGTATGACCTGATGATTCTCTGGATTTCCTCAGTGTCCATTGTTATGTCCTCCTCTTCATTTCTGAATTTTTAAATTTGCATGTTCTCTCTCTGCCTTTTGGTAAGTTTGAATAAAGGTTTCTCTATTCTTGTTGATTTTCTTGAAAAACCGACTCTTCATTACATTCATTACTTGTATTGTTTTCCTAGTTTCCACTTTATTGATTTTAGCCCTCAATTCGAGTATTTCCTGGCATCTACCCTTCCAAGGTGAGTTTGCTTCTTTTTGTTCTAGAGCTTTCAGTTGTGTTGATAATTCTCTAGTGTGACTATTCTCCAGTTTCTTCATGTGGACACTTAATGCTATGAACTTTCCTCTTAGCTTTCAAAATGTCCCTATAAGTTTGGGTATGTTGTGTCTTCATTTCCATTGAATTCTAGGAAGTCTTTAATTTCTTTTTTTATTTCTTCCTTGACCCAGGAATGGTTCAATTGCTCATTACTTAATTTCCATGAGTTTGTAGGGTTTCTGCAATTTGTGTTGTTGTTGAATTCTAACTTTAAAGCATGGTGGTCTGATAAGATACAGGGAGTTATTCCAATTTTTTGTACGTATTGAGGTTTGCTATGTTGCTGAATATGTGGTCAATTTTAGAGAAGGTTTCATGTGGCTCTGAGAAGGAGGTATATTCTTTTGTGTTTGGATGGAATGTTCTATAGATGTCTGTTAATCCCAATTGGGCCATAAATTCTGTTAGTTCCTTTGTTTCTTTGTTAAGTTTCTGTCTGGTGGTCCTGTCTAGTGGTGAGAGTTGGGTGTTGAAATCTCCCACTGTAAGTGTGTGATTTGAGTTTCAGTAATGTCTCTTTTATGGAAGTGGGTGCTTTTGTATTTGAGGCATAGATGTTCAGATTTGAGACTTCATCTTGATGGATTTCTCCTATGACGAATATGAAATGACCTCCTTCATCTCTTTTGATAGATTTTAGTTTAAAGTCTAATTTGTTAGATGTTAGGATTGCTACACTCGCTTGTTTCTTGGGTCCATTTGATTGGAAAATCTTTTCCCAACCCTTAACTCTGAGGTTCTATCTATCTTTGAAGTTGAGGTGTGTTTCTTTTGTTCAGCAGGATGGATTCTGTCTTTGTATCCATTCTGTTAGCCTGTGTCTTTTAACAGGTGAGTTAAGACCATTAATATTGAGGGACATTAATGAACATTGATTGTTAATTCTTGTTTGTTTTGGATTTGTTGCTGGTGGTGGTGGTATTGTGTGTGGATTTCCACCCCTTTTTATTTTGGCTGTTGGTAAAGTGGGATTATCTATTGCCTATGTTTTTGTGGGTGTAGTTAACTTCCTTCGGTTGGAATTTTCCTTCCAGAACTTTCTGTAGGGCTGGATTAGTGGGTATGTATTGTTTAAATCTGGTTTTGTCATGGAGTATCTTGTTTTCTCCATCTATAGTGATTGTAAGCTTTGCTGGGTATAGTAGTCTGGGCTGGCATTTGTGGTCTCTTGGTGTAGGTAGAATATCTATCCAGGACCCTTGGAATTTCAGAGTTTCTATGGAGAAGTCAGGTGTAATTCTGATATGTTTGCCCTTATATGTTACTTGGCATTTTCCTTTTGCTGCTCTTCATATTCTTTCTTTATTCTGTATGTTGGGTTTTTGATTATTATGTGGCGAGGAGACTTTTTTGTGGTCCACTCTATTTGGTGTTCTGTAAGCTTCTTGTACTTTCATTGGCATGTCTTTCTTTAGGTTGGGAAAGTTTGCATCTATGATTTTGTTGAATGTGTTTTCTGTACCTTTGAGGTGGGTTTCTTCACCTTCTTCTATATCTATTATTTTTAGATTTTGTCTTTTCACGGTGACCCATATTTCCTGGATATTTTGTGTTAGGGATTTGTTGGACTTAAGATTTTCTTTGGTCCTTGAATCTATTTCCCCTAGTGTATCTTCAACACCTGAGATTCTCTCTTCCATCTCTTGTATTCTGTTGGTTATGCTTTCACCTGTAGTTCTTGATCATTTACCCAGCTTTTCTATCTCCAGCATTCCCTCAATTTATGTTTTCTTTATTGTCTCTATATCAGTTTTCAGGTCTTGAACTGTTTGAATTGTTTCCTTCATCTGTTCGATTGTTTTATCTTGGCTTCCCTTGCTTTCCTTAAGAGATTTATTGATTTCTTGTATCTTTTGGTTTGTTTTTTTCTTCAATTTCTTTAAAGGATTTTCTCATATCTTCTTTGAGAGCCTCTTTTTAAAGGTCATTCTCTTCTGCTTCATCTGCATTGGGATGTTCAGGTCTTGCTGGCGGAGAGTCCCTAGACTCTGGTTGTGTCATATTAGTTTTTCTATTGTTGAATGTGTTTTTATATTGTTGTCTTCCCATCCCTTCTTCCAGTGTGTGTAGAGAGGGTCCCTTCATCTCCTGATGGGTACAGGTCCAAAGTTCCCATCTGGTGGGTGCAAGCAAGTCCAATACTCCAATACTCTTCTTCCCATGGGTGGAGGCGGGACTATTACCAAGACTTTGACAGACTCTGGATGGGCTGCTCTGCTGGAATGGGTTCCCTGTGCACAGTCCCCAGGCCTCAGGAGGCTCTGTTCAGGACACCAGAAAGCAGGCTGGTAACAGGCCCATGCTTAGCTCCTCCCATGATGGAGGCAGGACTAGAATGCTGGCAGACTCTGAATAGGCTGGTCCACCAGGATGGGTTCCCCAGTGCTCAGTTCTCAACTCCAGAGTTTTCTTTAGTAGTTGTTAGTGCACAATTTCCAAATTTTCTCAACTAAACATTGGCCTCAACACTGTTAGTTTTGCTTACTTAAAGCGTATGACAATATTTTTGCTTCCTTAAAGAAAATGACAAAATGCTCACATGAAGGTCATTGTTTGTGAGTCAAATACAAAACTTCCCTTTCTCTGTGTGTGTATACAGACATGTATAAATGCATATATAATTATCCCTATAGACTCACATTAAACCCATCACTTTTCTTGTTTCTTACCCTTGGGACCAGCTAATCTCCTTGTAAAGAATCCTAGCCAAGAAGTAGTCACTTGCAGCACTTTGATAATAATTCCAAATATTCATGCCTAAGGCAGGAAGGCTCATTCTCTAGAAACAAATTTTTCTACAGCACCAAGCAGCCGAAATGGTTCTGTTCATGTTATAGTACCAGAAGCAAAAAAGAGCTTGATTCTTCCATCTTAAAAAAATGAATGCATTTTTCTTTTTATATTTTTGAAGGGGTCCTTTTCAGTCCCCCAGAACTATCTTAATTGTGGCAAGAAATGCACAAGGAGTGCTATGATTTCAAATGGGCATGACAAGTGTTGAAAAACTAGGTTCCCCTGGGGTCCTAGAGCTGGGAGAATAGGATTCCCTTGACAAATCACGGACATCTGGTACATCTTTGCAGTTTCTGGAAGAAGTATGAACAAGATTAGAGTGGACTCATAGGGAGTTGTTTGGAGTCTTCTATCTGAACTTTAATAGGATGTGTGAGAAACATCTGCTAATGGACCAGACTTTTGTTGCATTAAAATTACCCAGTAGAGTGACTCTGCCCATCTATGACTTACTGGTTCATTTCCCAGTGTCTCTGTTTCAACATACAGGTAAGATGACAGATGGCATGATGTTCACTTTTGGTGTGTGACCATTTCTTTTGTGAGGAATTGCATCCTGGGTCTGGGGTTGCAGCTCAGTTGGTGGAGTGCTTTTGACTCATGCACAAAAGCTCTGGATAAAGTCTCAACAGTGAATAAACTGGTCATGATTCACACCAGTAATATTAGTACCTAGAAGGCAGAGGCAGGGAATCAAAAGTTCCTGTTCGTTCTTGATGGGGAATGTACTGTGTATGTTTATTTTATTGATTGTTAAAATACTGTTTGGCCAATGAGACAGCAAGTTAGACGGAACTAGGAGTCAAAGAGGATTCTGAGAGATGTAGTAGAGAAGTGGTGGTCCAGGCAGGAAATGACATAGCAAGGAGACTCATATTTGAGCGAGGAGAAATGGGAAGTGCCCTCTTTTCCCCTCTGCTCCTGCCCCAGCAGCACAATGTGATCCACTGGCAAGAAGGGCCGCCAACAAGGCGTCCGATAAGATAAGTCTTATAAAATATATAAGTTTATGACAGTTAAGACTGAGCTAACAGATGAGAATCCTAGTCATTGGCCAGGCAGCATTGAACCTAATACAAGTTTCTGTGTATTCATTTGGGCCTAACTCGGGCAGGTGGCTGCCGTAAAGCATACACGTGGAGGTGGGGCTCGGTGGCTTTTGGCAGAAAGATTTATCGTAACAGTTCTTAGCTACATGAGTTTTAGACCAGCCTGAGATGCGCGAGACCATTTATAAATAAAGGCTAGTAATTATATTTTGTCAATTCTTTTTATTAAATATGTTTTATGATTTGTTAGTGTATATGTGTGCACACGTGTGTCCAGAGACCAGACACGCTGGTAGAGGCCAGAAGAGGATATCAGACCTGGAGCTGGAGGGACAAGTGGTTGTTAGCCACACAATGCAGCTGGGAACAGAACCTGTCTTAACCACTGAGCCATCTCTTCACCCCATATACTGTCAATTCCATCAAGAAGTCAAGAAGCAAATTTGATTCTGACCTATCCCAGGATTAGCTTAGCTTAGCTTTGCTTCTGGCTAAACAGAAATAAATCTCAGTTTGTTGCCAGGCTTAACAGAGTTCAAAGCTAAATTCCTGCTCCTGGCAGCAGGATACTGACCAGACTCAGTTCACTGGAGTACCATAAGCTGGTTTATGGGAGTTGGGAGTAGCAGAGGGAATGATGACACCTCTTTTCTCCTCAGGTTGCTGACACCCAGGTGTGTAAGAATGCTGAGCCAGCCACCAGGCTGCAGCTTCCTCTTAAGGAGCAGAGATGGGGGTCAGGCTGTCCTAGCCCAGGTGGGTACCCCCGCTGTGGGTGGAGAACTGATGCCTTGGGAAGACTTCTCCCATCTGTCTTTTGCAGCTTCCTCTCATCCCTAACTCAGCAGGACCTCAGCCCAACCTCCATCTACTACTTCCAACCACTTTAAAGTCTTCATTCGTATCACATGTAACAATAAAATTTGAGAAGGCCTTTGTGGTCCAAAACCAGAAGCTCCCAACATAGGAAACAGGCTTCATTCAGTATTGTGTTTCATACAGCACAAATTGGCATGGGACTCTACTGCCAAGGGCAAAACAAGGCTGAGGATACATGGCTCGGTTGGCATGGTGCTTGCCTAGCATGCACAAAGCATCAAGGGTTCAGTTCCCAAAGCTGCATAAACAGGGTGGGGTGGCACAAACCTGCAATCCTACTTCAAGTTTGGCCTCTCCTACATAGACAGTTTAAGGTCAGTTTGGGCTATTTGAAACCTTGTCTCAAGAAATAGATAAATAAATACCAAAAGATTTCCCATTCATGGGAAATGGGAAAAATGAAAATCAAGGTGAAAAAAAGGTTTCAAAAAATCCAAGGACAACAAATGATGGTATCTTTTTATCAACATATACAAAAATAGTACACGGGACAGAGAGTCATGATCACAAATCTTTGTGTTTATTTTAGATCAGTTATGACTTCTCTTTGCAAATTACACGTGTGTGTGTGTGTGTGTGTGTGTGTGTGTGTGTGTGTGTGTGTGTGTGTGTGTTGCTTTGGGAATGTTAGGTAAACACTCAGTTACCTATTTCATACATAGCTTCTTAGCTATCCTTTTATTCTCTACAGATAGAATTTAAAACATGTCAAAAATTACAAACAAGACTTGAAGAACTTAAAAGTTAATTCATTGTTATTACTATTGCACATGTACATGATGTGTATGGCAGGGGCAGAGAGCTGCAGAGCTCTATGGAGGTCAGAGGACAACTTCATGGAGTCCCTTCTCTCCTATCACCTCTGTGCAGGTTCCGGGGGCTCAACTCCATTGAAACACCAGGCTTGAACAGGAAGCACCTTTATTCACTGAGCCATCTTGCTGACTCTTGAGTGACTTTTGCATGTCTTTTTTCTATTTTTCTTTTCATTAAATTTTTTCATTTTTTTTACATCCCAACCACAGTTTCCCTGTCTTCATATTCCCTCCCCCACCTCCTGTCTATCCTGGCCCCATCCACTCCTCCTCCACTCAGATAAGGGGAGGCCTCCCAGAGGAGTCAACAAAGCATGCCATATCATGTTGTTGCAGGACCAAGGTCCTCCCACTACATCAAGTCTGGGCAAAGCATTCCTGCATGGGAAGTAGGTTCCAAAATTGCATGACTTTTTTTTTTTTTCAAGACTATCACTTACCAACTTTCTTCTACCCAATTGAATTGGCCATTTCCCCAAACACTTCTATCTCTTGCCAGAGCATCTTTTGGGAGTGAAATACAGATATGTCATGTTGATCCTGAATATACAAGAGTGTGCTTTCTAAGCCGAGTATTGTGGCACATGGCTGTAATCTAGAACCCATGAGCTCTTAGCCATATAAATCACAATATCAATTCATAATGCATAATGAAATAAAATTAATGCAATCATTTCCTTTCAAAGCCTTTTTCCTTGTGTATAAATTGTAAGGGTTTATCTTGATCAGATCAAGAATCACCTAGGAGATTAGAAAAGCATACTCCTTGGTGTGTCTGTAAGGATGCTAACACTCCTTGGCATGTCTGTAAAGATGCTTACACTCCTTAGTGTGTCTGTAAAGATGCTTACACACAGAGAGGAAGATCCACTCTGAATGTGGGTGGGACTTTCCCATAAGCTAGGGTTCTGAATGAGGAAAATGGTGGCAGTCACCAGCACTGTTTCTACTCCCTGGCCTCAGCACATGAGTTGTTCTACTCTGCTTGCTTCCCCCACCATGATGCAGTGATCCTTCTGAGTCCATGACCCAAAATAAAACATTCCTCCCTCCCTCTTATCAGCTGAAAGGTCCAACCTGGGTGATGAATCCCATTCATATGTCAGGTCTCCACTTTCCTTCCTCTACGACTGACCCTCAGTTTGCCTCTGCTTTTTTATTTGTTTTGTTTGGGTTTCATTTTTTTCTGGTGATTTTACTATTTTTAAAAATCCTAGACTTGTTGCTTTGTATGACATCCCTCATGGTACATCATTGTGTGTCTGTCTGATGGTCACTCCTGTGTCATTTCAGCATACAACCTTTTCAGCAAAACCTTAAAAGATAACATGCCTGTTCATGCCATTATACAAGGGAGTATGTGGAGTGTGCTGTCCAGTTATTGGTGATGCTGAGTTAGGATTATTAATACTGTGTTAAAAAATGATTTTTCTCACTACAGTTTCTTGAGAGTTCTTCATAAGATAAAAGAAGTTTTATAGACACAGATGAGGGAATCAATGGTTCAGAAGGGAAACTTGTGAGAGAATTAGGTCTTTTAGTCCTTTTAAAAGTTGACTCTAAAATCAACCCTTACTTAAGCCAGAAGAGAAGCCAAGTAGCTAGACCAAGCCAGTCTGGCTGTGGCCAAATTCCTCTGAAATTGCATTCAATCTTGTGTCGTGGCCTCTGTTCAGTGATAAAGAATGTGTCTGGTATTTGTCCAGGGTTCTCGGTAGGCGTTTGTGAGCTCCTGGGATTTTCCAAGTGACAGGGAGTATCTTTGCTGTTCTAATTCCACTACATCCTGCCTATGTTTGCCCTCAGAAGATGGTCCAGGATCTAGGCTAGTTACCATGTGAACCCTGGGCCTTGGGGCCTAGGCCTGTGAAGCAACCTAACTTTAAGAGACAGAAGCAGGGCTTGGGATTCTAGGTATTGATTGTATTATGATTTTATGTGTTGGTATGTAGTATTGAGATTTCATGTTAATGTAAAGAAGCCCTAGCAAAAACTCTACATGCAGAAGCTTAGTAAAGCTTCCTGGCTGGTGAACACATCGATGGACTGTGAAGCAGGGAGGGTGTACATATACTGTGACAAGACATGTGAAATGGACAACCTAAGTGAGGAGAGAACTATTGACCTTGGCCTTGGGGGAGCCCAGCCCATCCAGGATGGGAAACTGTGAGGTGGGAGCTCCTGGCCCAGCTCATTAGCACTGTGGTTGATCTGGAACAGGGTGTTAGACCTGGATCCAGGGGTGTGACACACAGAGAGACACACAGAAAGAGAGACAAAGAGAAAGCTTTAATTATGAGTAATGTGCATACATATATGTACAGACAATGATTCATTTGCATACATGTACACATGTAAATATGGATTGAGCAAAAAAATCCATCAGCAAAACTTTGACTCCAAAAGACTAATGTTCATACCAATAGTTTCATTTCTAATTCTTTAGATAAAGGATCCAAGACCATGTTAAAAAAATTCTCTTTTACCTCACTCTCCCTGGGGAGCAGAAATGGTATGGGATAGGTAAGGTGTTAGTGGGGGACAGGGGAGGAAGGGAGGGAGAGGGAACTGGGATTGACTTGTAAAACAATCTTGTTTCTAATTTAAATTAAAAAGGAGGAAAAATTCTCTTCTTCCACATCAATACTTTAATGACATAAAATATTTACTTAAAACTCACCTGGGTTTGTTGTTTTAAGGAAATTGTGAGTGGTTGAGCAACTGACAGAAGTGCCGTGAGGTATTGGGGGAAAGGGAAGATTTGCTCTACCACAGGTTTCTTTGTTAGGCTGAAGGAACAGATGACAGGTAAAACATTGTGTTCCACTAAATGGGAAAGCTTGCCACTTTAAGCAGGAAGTGGACCCTTCCATACTCATGTGTTCCTTCCCCCTTTAGGAAAATTAAGAGAGTACTTTAGCAAAGTGATTCGAGGGTTTCCACAGAGAATAGGTTGAGGGATGAAGTTCATTTCTACATCTTTGGGAATGATGGCACAGCTATCCCATGAAGATTTAAAACCATACTGAGGGCTTGGGGGAGTGATTCAGTCTGCAGAGCAAGTCCAAAGGCCTGTGTTGCCTGTGTTCTACCCCACAACCTGCAAGAAAATGTCAAGTGTGCTTGTATGTGTTTACAAACCCAACACTGGGGAGACAGATGCAGGGGATCCTCTGTGCCTCCCCAGAACTGGGATTGCAAATTCTTAAAACTATGGCATGTTTGTTTATTTTTTTCAGTATCAGCACTACACATAGAACTTAGGCCCTTGGTCCCTCATGCTTGTGCAGAAGGTGTGTTACCCACTGAACCATCTCTCCAGGCCCTGTTTTTATTTTGAGACAGTCTGATGAAGTTGCCCTTTAACTCACAATGTAGCCATATAGGCCTTGAATTTTTAACCCTCTTGTCTTGGCTTCGCATGTAGCTGGGACTATAAATCTGCACCTACAGACCCTGTTTTGAATTCTTAACCTAAAGTTAAAGAGTCAATTTCTTCAATTACTTTGTTCTTTTGTCTATTAGACAAATATGTAATAACTACCTACTATGTGCCAGGTACCAGGAGGAGCTGGGAACTCACAATTCTTTGTCTCTCTGAATTATAAGATCTGCTATGTTTCATCATTATTAATTTTTTTCATTAGATTTTAATTAATGCAGTCATATAATATTTCCAGACTAAATTAATATTGGACAGCTATTAAATAAAATATGTATCATGGACAGAGTGGGATAGGAAGTTCTGGCCATTTTTATTTGTGTGTGTGTGTGTATGTGTTTTCACCCTAGGCAAAGGCTAACTCTTTTGATGTCCTAGTTGTCCCCAGTAGACCTTCTGTCACCTGATACACTGGCCATTGACCATTGGTCTTCCTCAGTCTCCAGTGAACTTTATTTCAATATCAGCCTGTCTGCTGTGCAGGTCTGAGTTCCTTCCAGACTTCATATGGGAAATGTCAGCCCTCCTGTCAACATCCCTAGCATTTAAATTCCTGGGATGCCGGAGCCTGGCCAAGTGAACAGACAGGACCGACTGTATATACATCCCTCCTTGCACTGCTGGCAAGGGCACTCCTCAACAATGTTTCATGGTAAAGTGGGCCAGCAAAGAGGATTACAAGAGGAACCATTTCCCCCCTACAGAGTTTAGTGGGCATATTTAAAACTGAAAGAAGTGAGTTGAAAACTTATCTGATTGTTCAGCAATTATCAGCCTGAGAAAGAAATTCTTAAGTCCTGGACACATGGACTGAGCAGGAATTCTTGGCTTTGCAGATAATGGGCTTTTTCAGCTTATCAGCAAGCTGAACCCAAATCTGTTAGCACAATCAAGGCCATCTTTATGACAGTGTGCCTTTGGATGCTCATGAGGCACTGTAAAGAATTTCGGCAGCTTTGTCTATGCATAACCCTTTAAGACCATGGCTGGCTTGGAATGCATTTCGGGAATGTCTCTCTCTCTCTCTCTCTGTCTCTCTCTGTCTCTGTCTCTCTCTGTCTCTGTCTCTGTCTCTGTCTCTCTCTGTCTCTCTGTCTCTCTGTCTCTCTCTCTCTCTCTCTCTCTCTCTCTCTCTCTCTGTGTGTGTGTGTGTGTGTGTGTGTGTGTGTGTGTGTGTAGGAGTAAAGACTACTTTGGGTTTTGAGACATGGTTTCTTATTGGTCAGGGGTCGACCTGTCATGACCTCCCAGCACTAGGATTTCACACGTGTGCCACCACACACAGCTTTTTGTGTGGCAAGTAGTTTCCTGACTGACCAATGTCCAGGCCTGAGAATGTATCTATAGAAAGCCTGTCCTTCCACTGACTCCTGTGGCAGTCAGGGAATGGGCTCTCTTCCACATGAAATGATCCTTCCTGAGCCATCGTACCAGAGTGTGTGAACATGTCTTGTGATTTGTCATGCTCATATGCTCCATGGTTGACTCATAAGAAATCTTCGCTGTGTTTTGCTACACTCCAAAGAGTCATCTTATGTCTGGCCAGCGGGCTGGGATGAATGCTTTGATCTGATTAGCAGGCCTTAGTGTCCATTTCAGAGTGCTAAAATTAAGCTTGGTGGCAGATTATAGTGGCTGAAGGATTTGTCCTGCTGACCTGGAGCTGCAGAGAGAAATACAGACAGGCAGGAGACAGGTGAAGCTGGATTTTGGGAAAGATGCCCTTTCAGAACTGACAGCAGAGATGTCCAGCCAGGTTACAAGGGCTTGGAAGGGGATGGTGGCAGTCTGGACATTTGATGTTATGGAAAGGCTGGGAGTAAGAGGGAGCTGCTTTCTCAAGAGACTGGGACCTGAGATTGCTGAAGAGATACTGTATTTGTCACAGCAAGAATAATCAGTATGTTGGCATTTGGGCTCCAGTGACAGGGATGAAAATGAGATTCTGTGAAAGACATATCAGAGTCAATAGTCAGGGCTTGACTTCAGCAGCAAAGATGAAACAGCCAAATTGAGACAATTTGCTGGAGAAAGTGAGCTCGCCAATAATTGCCTCCAACAGAATGTGTGCCTGTGGGGGAGGTGGAATGCTCTGTTGAGAGAGAAGGGTGTGATCTGCCTTCACTGTCTTTACTTGGAGTAGCAGGGGCTTCTTGGGGAGAGTAGCAGGGATAGTTGGGTAGATTATTGCCCTGAATGGGTTGGGGTTGGGACTTGAGGATCTGTATAAGGTTTGTGGGGCTGCTGGATCCTGCACAAGTACTTGCTTTTTCTTTTGTAGCTTCTTTTATAGAAGGTCACATGACTCAATGTGCCTGCATGCCTCATTCTACTATCAAGTATGAGCAAGACAGAACCACTGTGAGTGACAGAGTTTGTAAGAAGCTTGCACTTTGTGATGAATTTCAAGGAAGTTCTGTTAAATAAAAATTAGGGTGGGAGTGGTGTGTTTCATGAGTCCAGCCTGCTGTAACACCTGGGTGTCTATTTATAGCAGACTCCATACTGGATTAGCTCTAATGAAGTGGGTCCCTTGGTATTTACACTCTGGCCTGAGAATGCCCAGCTCAATAGGGAATTGGAAGGCATCAAATCATGATAATCCCAGTAATTCTTCCATTTTTAAGTCAAGTTCACAGGCCAACTCCAAAAATACCATCTAGTCATCTACATAAAGCTCTACTAAGGCAGGGAATGTGTGATGGTGAGTTTTGTCAATTGGACACACTCTAGAAACACCTTGCAAGAGAATCTTAGTGAGAAATTGTCTAGATCAGGTTGGCCTGTGGGCATGTCGATGGGTGATTACATTGATTATGGTAATTGAGGTTGAAAGACCCACTCACCATGGGTGACACCATTCCCTGGGCAGGAAACCCTGTACTGTGGAGAAAGTGAGCTGAGCATTAACACACATGATTAATGAGCTGCTCTCTGCTTGACTATCTGCTTCAAAGTCCTGTGCCCTTGACTTTCCTCGATGATAACTGTCACCTGGAACTTTGAGCCAAGTAAACCCTTCCTCTCCTAAGTTGCTTTTGTCAGAGAATTTTTATTACAGCAACAGGAAATTAAATTAAAGCAGGAGAAGGAGCCCTGCCCTCTGTTATCCAGGTGGGTAGGTGGGAAACAAAGATAAGTAAATTGCCCAAAGCCAAATATGAAGGACAACCTGATTCCTTCAGGTGCTATGAGAATTAGACTTGTCTTAGAATTAATCGTATTTCCTGGGTGAATGATATACAAAGAAACATAAGTTGAGAGACTAAACTCCTGTTTAATCTCAATCTCATGGCTATACTAAAAATCATCACATGGGAATAGAACCTCCTTCGAGGTCCACAATCCCACCAGAAAAGAAAATAAACCCCTAACACAAAGCATACCCTGGGGTCACTGCCCCCAGCCCCACCCGAAAGCACATGGCCTCTGTGTGATGCTGAGGTCTGCAGGGACCTTGGCTCCCTTTGTTGTCATACAGATCCACACTCAGCACACACATGGATTTCTAAGCTGTCTGAATGCTCATATAGAGCTAGTGGAAATCACATGCAGCCCCTTGGGATCCCATCTCGTCTGCCACCTTTAAGGTCATTTGAAAGTAGATTTAAAAATACTTGCTGTAGGACATTGTGTGGAGCTCTGAGGAGAGGCACAAGCCTATCATCACCAGACAGCCACGGGGATACAGGATTTGGAGTGAGAAGAAGTGGCAACCTGCCAGTGCCCAGAAGAACAAAGGATGCTGTTTAGGGCAGAGAACCCTGGGGCCATGTTAATGGTTAATAGAGAGGCCACTATGCCAGTGGGCTATCATCCAAATAAGATTCAATTTAGCATGGAGGCAGTAAGTAAATGCCACAATCATTTCTAAGCATAAACTTTAATATACATATATTCTGAGATAAGATCAGTATTCCAAAACCTTTCTGGAAAACAGCACCCATAGTCACAAAGAAAGATGGTATTTCCATCATTTTAGGCTTGTTTTCAGATGTTGTATAGCAGTCTCTTTGGAATATCTTTCATTTATCTTTCTAGATGCCTATAAAGAGGCACTCTGTTTGATCTGACTCAGAATCCTAGCATCAACATTAACCAATATCGACCCTGATAATCTTTAAGGCAATGATGAACTCACTTTTATAGGAAAGCAGTCTTAATAAAAATGAAACTCTTTGGCCAAGAAGGTTGGTGTTTCTTATTCTCATTAGAAAGCTATGCAGAGAGCACACAGATCCTCCCAAAGATTAAAATTTGTTTCCCAAAGAGAGCCTTAAATTCCATCAGTCTTTGGCTTTTAGTTCCTGTGCTTTTTTTGCTATTTATTTTGGCTATCTAGGGAAGTTGGAGCTTTTACAACCCAAGTCATTTGTGGACAGAGAGACAGCTTAGTTTTGACAGTGCTTGAGATGAAGTCCCAGAAGCTTTGTAGAAAGACTGGGTATGGTGATCCATTTCTGTAATCCTACCACTGTGGACGCAGAAACAGGCAGATCCTAGGGGTTCACTGGCCAGATGGCCTAGCCTATTTGGTGAGCTGCAAGGACCAGTAAAATCTCATGAACAACTGGGTCATAGGACACCAAGAGAGCATCTCATTGTCAGGGTGTAGCCTGTACTCTCCTAGGCCTTATGGTGCCAGGATTCTTCCTTCTTAGCTGCAAAAAGCAACAAAACAGAGGAGAGATTTATTTTGTTTCCTAGTTCAGTGCATTGTGGGAAAGGCATAGTTGAGTTCCTGATGCTGGGAGCATGAAACAGTGGCTCTGAACACCCCAACAGACCAGGAAGAGAAGATCTTGGGCCAGATCTAGTGAGCCCTGAGCTAATCTCTGCACCCTCTGGGTTCCACAGTCTGCCTGCTGTGGTTTAGATATGAAATGTCTTCTTCAGCCTCACATGCTTGAACACTTGGTCCAAAAACTGTCAGTGATCTTTGCAAAGGCTGTGGAACCTCTAGAAGGTGGAGTTTCACTGGAGGAAGTCAGTCACTGGGGGGGTGGGCCTTGAGGTGTTTAACCTGGCAGCTCAAGCATGAGGAGTTTTGAGGCCCAGCACTCACAGAAAAAGCCAGGCACCAGCACAGAAGAGGCAGGGGCAGAAGGATCCCTGTGCCTTGCTGGCCAGCCAGCCTAGATGAATCTACGTAGATTCATCTAGATTATTCAATGAGAGATCCTGTTTTAAAAAAAAGAAGTCTAGGGAGATACAGGAAGATAACCAAATCAGCCTGTGGCCTCTACATGAACATACATGAACGCACATGTGTTTTTACCACCCACATGAATGCATTCACCCATGTCCACACAAAACAGAAAGGGTTGGTTTTGACTCACAGTGGAGCAGCTTAGCCCTAATGATTTTAGGCTTGTGGTGAGGCAGCCATTCATGGTGAGAAACAAGGCACAATATGGCCAGGATGCAAAAGAGAAGAGGAGATGGGGTCCTCTTCAAGGACCTCCTTCCAACCTCCTGACCTTTTCCCACTAAACCTGACCTCTGAAGGTCTCATCACTTCCTAGTAGCACCTCTCTGAGGACCTGGTGTTGGACAAATTGGCCTCTGTGGGATATTGGAGATTCACTATGTAGGAAGCATGTACTACACTAAGATGTGATGGGATACATGGGTAAGTGGCCTGGATCATGTGAACTTTCCCACATGCTCATTTTAGCTCCCTTGTGTAGAATCGAGGCCTTGGGATGTTTGGTGACTAACTCTAGCTAGATAATAGCAGACTACATTTTCCACATTACGGCCAACAGGGAAAAGTTAATCCCAAGTAAAATACATTAGCCACCCCATACTGTCCAGAAAGACAGAGGGCATGGTTTGCTGCATGACCTCAAGGAAACAAACGGGAGCAACAGATTGGCAATGTCTAACAAATTATGACCGGCACAAGTACTGTAATTTCATGATGATGGTTTCTGGACTGGGTCTCAGGATGAAATGGCAAAATGTATAATCTTCATGTGTCAGCTTTCACGGACCACGTCATTGTCTCTAAATAGAAGGCAATGCTTGAGCACAATGGTTGTGTACTCTTCCCCCACGCCATTGCTGATGGTGTCTTCAGAACTCTGCCTTCAAGCTCTCTGGAACGTGCTGCTTTCAGATACAAGGGGCCAACGTTTCAATTGGCCTCCTTCCCCGTCCTCTTGTTATTTACAGGTGCCGATTCTGAATGCAGGAATTCCAATTTACTAGTGTAATTACCCAATTTATATGCACAAAGGTGGGCTGCCACTCACAAAAATTAATGCTGCCCTAAATAGTAAGTAAGACCAGCTCAGATGTGACTCTCCTTAACCCATCAGACCTGCCAGGGAACTCCACACACTGAATTACTTTAGCTGTTTCACTTATTGCATTTGGCACAGCACCTCCATAGGGGCATCCTAACTGAGTGCCCTGGGGAAATCTGGACTTGAAATTGCCAGGTTGTGGGTGGCTTCTGTGAATTCTTCATGAAAGCGATATAATGGTGGCAGTTGTATGAAATGATTGGTGGGTGGGTCCCCAGGCCAGATGATAGGCAAGGAGGCTTTGCCATCAAAGCAAAGAGTATGCCCGTGGGTCTGGGATGATGTTTAGTAGGGGAGGATCCATAAATATGGAGATGGATTCTGGGCAAGTTCAATGTTCATGCTGGCTAAGATTACTGAGAGAGTCTGGTGTTGCTCAAGAAAATAATTCTGGTGGCCCCTGTTAAAGGGAAGAAGTTGATCAAGAGTTCATGCTTGGAAGGAAACATGGAGCTTGATAAGGGGGTAGCCTTTGGCAAAGGGACCACATCTGATTCACTTCTGTATTCCCTACAGAACTGTTAGAGTGTTCTCACCTTAGAACATGGATACTCAATAGATAATCTGGTGCATAACTGATTGATTGAGGACTTGAGCAATAGAATGGTAAGGGAAAGCAGGCCCAGGGTGGCTGCTTAGGATGTTGGTACTGAACAATTTTAGCTAAATGAAGTGGCAGAGTATTGAAAGGCCCAAAGCTGGGTAGAATGGGACATGTCTGTAATCCCTGTACTTGAGAGACAGAGGTAGGACAATGGAGGGGAGGTCAGTCTGGACTATGTAGCATCATACTGTCTCCCAAAACAAGCAAACAAAAATAAATCAAAGATGTGTAAAAAAGGGAAGAATACAAGATAACAAGAATGGAGATATCATAATAGAGGGAGACATTTTTGGTTTACAGAGAAATCAGGCACTAGGGAAATGTCTAGAGATCTACAAAGATGACACCAGCTAACTATCTCAGCAACGGAGGAGAGGCTACCTCAAATGCCCTCCCCTGATTATGAGATTGATGACTGACTTTTATGCTTTCATCCAGAGGGCAGCTGGTGAAAGTAGCAGCCGACACCCATAACTAATTACCGATCTGAACTGAAACCCAGATGCAGAGATGGACCAGTGAAGAGGACAGATGTCCAGACCACACTGGTGAAACCCACAGAAACAGCTGACCTGAACATCCGGGAACTCTTGCTCCCCAGTCTGATAGCTGGGATACCAGCATGGGACCGATCCAGACCCAAGGAACATGGGTTTCTGTGAGGAAACCTCAGAAATCTATGGGACCTCCTGTAGAAGCCCAGTATTTATCCCTAGCATAGGTGTGGATTTTGGGAGCCCAGTCCATATAGAGGAATACTCCCTGAGCCAAGACACACAGGGGTGGGAGTAGGCCCTATCCCCAAAGGAAACGAAAGACTCTGATGACACCCTATGGAAGGCCTCACCATCCAGGGGGAGCAGAGAAGATATGTGACAGATAAGGTTTTAGTTGGGGGGGCGGGTAAGGGAGGACGGGTGGGAGAAGGGAACTGGGATTGTCATGTAAAACAATCATGTTTCTAATTCAAATAAAAAAGTTGGGAAAAAAAAAAGATGTGTAAAAAAATGGTATGGTTCTTTTGCCTCAAATCCCTCATGTTGCTGGCGATGATCTTGAGCTTCTGGTCTGCAAAACGCCGGAATAACTGTCATGAAGCACCACATCCAGGGAGGGCTGTGTCAGTGATGTGACCTAGAAGGCTGAAGGCTGGGCAAGCACTGTGCTAGCACACATCCTAATATTGAAGACTAGAGAACTGGAAGGAATGCCCTTTTTTTCTGATAGACTTCTCCTTTCCCTTCCTGCTTGATCTGTTTTGTTCTATCCAAAATGCTGGAATGTTCTAGTTCCCTCTCCTATGCTAACTACAAGAGAAAAGCAGAGCCCTGAGTAAAGATCACTGTGTCAAAGCAGGAGGAAACCCATGCCACCAGGCAACCACAGGGACACACATGTGTGAAGTCACACTCATGGGTTCCATGAAAGAAGACCCACCCTTTTGCTTGGTGTTGTTCCCCACCAGAGTTTTACTCAGTGGTGTTGAGATAACAAGGGAGACCTGGCTGCTGGTCCGTTGATAGCTGAGCTGATGTATACTCCTGAAGTTATGCAATGCTCCTTTCTGCCCCAAGCTTGCAAGCTTGCAACTGTTTGAAGCTGCTGGATACTACAGTACATTTCTATCTTTGTGCCTGGCAAGATTTTCCAAGCTCTTAAAATTACTTGCCATTTAAATAGGCAGGAATCCAGGGAGTGAGGCTGGAAATAAACATGACTACTAGCTTCATGCTTCCAGTGGCCTGCTGAGGAAATGGCCCCTTTTCTTCCTGCTTCCAGCCCTCTGCTCTCTTTGCCTTTGGATCACTGCGTGTGGTCTTAGCACTTCTCATTTATTCAACAATCTGTATAAATTTAACATCAAATGATTAATGACTTCCTTGCCAAATTCCAGGAGAAAATTGTGATAAGATCCCTCTGATATCAATAGCATATTTAAAAGTCTAATGTAGGATAATAGGAGTGGCTTTATGGTTCCTTTTGATTTGTTTTTCCCTTGTCACCTTAAGAGATCTTTTGGCTACTTTCTTCTCTAAGGAGGAGATAGTGATGATGAGAGAGTAGGAACAACACAAATTATGAATGTGCCCTTCTTTGCCCTGGCCAGACAAGGATATCAGCATGACTGGCCATGCCCAGCAAGCTCCGGAGGGCCTGTTCATCATCACTTCTCACACTGGAGGAATTTTATCTGTCTTGCTTCCTGATAGAAAGAGTGAACCCTAAACCCAGTGTTAACAAGGTTATGAGAAAAAAAGAATGCTTTAGTGCCCACGCTTACACTTTCCTGTCACAACAGAATGCATGAATTAATAAAGTAAAAATTGGTGTTTAAGAGGTAACAGAAATGAGCACCCCCCCTGCCCCTTGAACTCTGATGAGTGACTGTAAATGCTGTGTGAGCTCCAAAAGAAGTTGGTTATGAGCCCTTGCTCATGAGTCACAGAAACTGAGAAGAGGTGTCCGAGAGGCATTTCCAGCAGGTGTGTGCAGATAACACCCAGTAGTCTCTGTTAAAAAAAAAAAAGACTGTAGTGGGGAGATGGCTCAGGCAGGAAAGTAAAGAGTACTTGCCTCATCAATGTGAGGACCAGAACTTATTTAAAACGAAAAAACTGTGTAGGCATGGTTGCATGTGAGTGTAATCTCAGGGCTGAGGAGATAGGGACAGGTGACAGGTCCCTGGGGCCCACTGTTAAGCTGGCTTAGCCTACTCATTGAGACAGCAGAAACTCTGTCTCAACAAACAAGGTGAAGAACTGAAGAGTGACACCTGATGTCAGCCTCTTGGTTCTATCATTAACACCTGTGAATGAATACATTGGTGCAAATCACTAACATACACACACACACACACACACACACACACACACACACACACACACACACACTGCCAAAGTAGCAAATGCTGATGAGCTTTTCTGCTAGTAGGAATGTAAATTAGTGTAGTCACTATGAAATCATTATGGAGATTCCTTTAAGACTAAAAATAAAACCCCCATATGATCTAGCTATAGCATTCCAGAAAGAATCTAAGTCAAGCCACAGACAGTCCTACAGTCCTGCACATCTGTGTTTATTGCTGCACTGTTCAGAAGAAGCCAAGATGTGGAACCAAAGTAGACATCTACCAGCAGACAGCAAAGAGAATGTGGCAGGTAAAGAATACAAAGACCCTGTCATTTGCAGTGAAATGTGCAGAACTGGCCTAGGGAACTGGGAGGGCACAGCAGGATTGACACGTGAAGAAGGAAGCCAGTGGACAGAGGGAGACTGGAAACCCCACATGACCTGGGTTACATGTTAAAGAGTCTGGTAAGTAGAACATAGGAGATGTGGTTGCTATGCAATAACCTACAAAGATCACAACTCATGTGGCACTGGACTTTGAATGGCTGTCCTTATCAGCTCACTAGTCTACCTTATCTGCAGGGTATTTGGGGTTTTCCCCCACCTTTACAAACAAACTTCCCCTATTTCTATTGCTATCTATTTATCCCAGGTATATTTCATGATTTGGAAAATACTGCAACCTGGATATTTCAGCAGGCACTCCCCAGACTCCACCCTGCAGCTAGTCCAGCAGGGCACACAAGAACAAGTATTACATGCTCTCTTTCCATAGGTGGAAGAGAAAGGAAGGAAGAAAGGAAACAGATGACTTAGAAGTAAAATAGTGAGGACTAGAAATGGTTGCGGATGTGATGGAGGTGAAGACAGAGTGATCAGATTTGATTGGAGTATTGTGTCCAAATTCTGAACCTCCAAATCACCAAGTGACCTGATCCCATACAAAAGCAAAAAGTCTTTAATTAATTAACAAGTTAACTGCATTAACTCGGTTCCTTTGTCCCTCCGACACAGCCCGTGGAGCAAGAAGAACCCAGACAGACTGCAGCGCAAGCAATTTATTAGGGTAGAGCAAGGGGAGTATCTGAAGTCCACAGCAGTCTCATGATTGGTGTACTTCCAGGCTTGGGTGATTTGTCCTGTGTCAATTAGTCAACTGGTTGCTATGGCCTATAGGCTCTCCCAGGGCAGTTGCTATGCTCACTACTCCACTGTTACCTTAAAACACATCCAGAGCCCGCCAGCTTACTTCTGAGATTGTTTCCTTGCTACATGAAGGGTATTTGGCTTCCTAGTGACTGAGATGAGGTCAGGCAAGGTCCAAAGCTGGTTGGAAGTTTAGCACATGTTGCTGAGTCAGAGGCCTACATCTTGCTGGGTCTTTTCTGCAGCCTGTCATGGCTACTAAGCAGGGGGCTGGGTGAGGGTCTGGTCCCTTCAGGAGTGTGATGCAAATGTATGAACCAATTACAATGGCCCAAGCTGATATATGTTAACGAAAACTTAATGCTGGGTTGAGGATGAGATTTGGTTGAGTGCTTGCCTAGCATGCATGAAGCTCTGAGTTCAAACCCCAGCACTGCATGAACTAACGGGGTATGGTGTTTTATGCCTATAATCCCAGCATTCAAGAGGTTGGTACGAAAGGATCAGGAGTTCAAGTCCACTCTTGCCTGTGCACAAAGAACTCTTGAAAGAGGGCTCTGGCTGTAAAGGCTCATTGGTTCCAACCTCAGTAAAATGCAGAAATTGAAACTTTGGTAGTCTGAATTCAAATTATCTTGAAGTATCTTTAGTCCTTTGATAGCCATTTATTGCCCCTCTGTGTACATAATCCTTTTCTATGGTGACCATTAATTAAGTAAACCTTTTGAAATATACGAACAGACACCTAGATTCTACCCATCAGAGGGCTAAGAATGTTGCTAGGTAGCATCTTAACATATATCAGAGTGCCACCTGTCTTGCTGTAACTCTTCCTAAGTGACATAAAGCTCACAAAATTACTACCTTATTGGAACATGGTAGTTGGGGCAGCCTAAGTCTGTTTCCAGGCCATGGTTACTCACATTTGGCTCCAGAATAAACCATGTCTTGTATTTCTTTTCTGTGAGAGTGATCTTTCATTAATACCTACACAATAAATTCTATGGTAGTCTGGGCTACAAGAAACACTATCATCAGCAGGAGTAAACTTTAAAAACAAAGGCCAGAGTGAGATGTAGCCTCTCAGTATACACTCTTGCCTCTGTTTTCAAACTGTAGAATAATAGGAACTATATTTGGTCTTTGTCCCTGGTTCCTGTCAGAATTCCTAGAGCCTGTGAGGCTTCCAGAGTAGTAGACATACCTTTTTTAGTGATAATGAGGCCTTTGCATAGCTCCTCAATTTATGCTAATGATGCCTTCAGGGCTTCCAGGTGGGCAGGATGGGTCAGGTCACCAGAAAGGCCAAGTCATTATTTGGAATCTTCAGGCCCCTCTGGGAAGAGTCCAGGTAGTGCTGGAAATGGAGTTGTGAAAATTCTTAAAGAGGAACGTCTGAAATGATGGATGACTGCAAGAGCTGGGGACTGGCAGACCACAGAAGGCATGGGGACCCCACCTCTTGGCACATCCTGTCTTCCTCTTCAGTGTTCTCTCTCTCTCTCTCTCTCTCTCTCTCTCTCTCTCTCTCTCTCTCTCTCTCTTTCTCTCTCCCTTTCGTGTGTGTGTGTGTGTGTGTGTGTGTGTGTGTGTGTGTGTGTGTGTGTGTGTGTGTGGTTTTATGGCAGACTCTGTAACAGGCTCACACATGTAAGTGAATTTTCCCTGAGTTCTGTGCACAAGCTGGCCCAGCAAAGTACTGAGCCCATTCCTGGGTGTGAAAACCCCAGGGATGTCTGAAGTAGGACTGAGAACCATGAGCGAAGTTCCCAGAAAAACATTCTACAAAGCTGATTGACTGTGGAAAACTGAATGATGCATGTTGGAAGTCAGAACTATCTTTGACTATCTTTGGCTCCTTGGCCACCTACCTGTGTGACTGTTAGCAAACTGTTTGGGGCTATATAAACAGAGTCCTAGCTCCTACCAGCTCACAGGCTAAGAATGCCATTAAATAGCATCTGAGTCCCATAGCAGAAGTCCTGCTTTATTGTAACCCCACACACCTGATGTTTCTGCCAATATATTTGAAAAGTTCCTGATTTCCTTTGTTAGTATGGAAACTACATAAAACTATTACTGGATTAGAACATGGAATTTGCAGCTGCCCATGTTCCTGCATTGTGGCCCCTTGATTTGGGATATCCAGAATACACTATCCCTTAGTCCCTTGGAGGTGAGAACTAATTTTGCTTTATTTACTTATTTATTTATTTATTTATTTATTTATTTATTTAAATGGGGTCTTAACATGTAGCCCAGTCTGGCCTGACTCACTATATAGACCTTGCTAGTCTTGAAATCACAGAGATCAGCCTGCCTCTGTCTCCTTAGTGCTTGTGTTAAAGGCACAGGTCACCATGTTTGGCAATGATGTGTTTTATTTTGTGTTGTTAGGCTTTAACTCATGGGCCTAAAAAATTTCAGGTAGATAGTGTTGTGATTGAACTGTGGGACCCACTTGGGGTCCACTGGAGAATTGGTTGGTGTGTGGGAAAGAAGCAAAACCTCAGTTCTGATCACAGCTCTTCTACACTGTGTGGCAAAGTAGAGGGAGAGGCCACTTTCCTCTACACAAGCACTATGGGTAAAGGAATGAATGGACAGAAACAATTCAATTTCACCTGGTATCAGGGACCCTCACAATCAGAACCTGAAATATATTTTGTTTGGCAGTTTGTAATTGCTTAAGTATTAGTGGGTCTCAGATAGCCAGTCTTTATTTTCTGTTTTTTTGGCTTTTGTTTTTTGGCTGCTGTTTGTTTTTTCATCTCTTCCTTCTCACCTGTCTCTTCTGAGAGTAGAAGTTTCTCAGACAACCAAAACCCTATTCAATTCATTGAAAGTGGATAATGATGATCAAAGTGGCTCACAGGCTTAGGCAAAGAGAAAGAGAGCCATTCCCAGGATGAAGGTCAGGATCAGGACCAGCAGCGCCAAGATGCAAGAGGCATGCTATGAATTGAAACTAAATGCAACAGGGTAGCCCATTGTCCTGGGTCTCCCACAGTGCAATGTCCACAGGCACAATGAGGAAATGAATGAGTAAGGAAGGTTACAAGTAAGGTGGGTAGGAGGAACATGTCCTAAAGCATCCTCTCCCAGCACATGAAGCTTTCAGTTGGGAAACCATACATATTCCTGAGGAAAGCCTTCTCAAACTTGGACACAGGCACATTTAAGAGCATGCTCAGTTTGAGGCAATACATTGTATCATTTTGTGTTAGGCAGATGAGAACATCTCTGGCTGGAAAATTTAGGATTTTAATGGGTAAGGTTTACTGTGGGCTACCAGGGAGAGTCAGAGCCACTGGTGATTTTGGATGGCTCCTTGTAGATTGATGGAGGTCTTTATCTGGATTAGCAACATTTGAGTTACACTGTTACTTGAACGGACAGAAGCCCCAACAAGCATAAGTGACTGTCACATAAAAACACTTGCTTAGTGATTGTTATAAGTCATGCACAAAGTCAAGGCTGAGTGTCTACACACAAGCCACACATGTAGACTTTAGTCTCATTATGTAGCCCAGGTGGTCTTGACTCTACAGCCTCCTAGTCCCAGCCTCCCAGAGGATAGGATTTCAGATGCATACTACCACACCATATATGTATTTACTTAATTTTCATGATAAATTCGTGAGTGCTGTGGCTTTTCGAGTCAAAAGCCTAAGATTAGTTAACAGGGGCAGATTGTGGCCACCAAGGAAAAAGAAAAGTGCAAAGCACTGTTGTTCAGGACAGACTTATTTAAATTTTATATTTCAGTTTGGTATACTAATGGTGCATGTGCCTTTCTCCTTTCTCGTCATGGCTTTGCATGCCTTTTATTTTATTAGTGGTATAGTCCTCATGAACAAGGAAGGGAGATTTGTAGACACAAACTTCTTGCCCTCACCACAGGAACTATTTTGAAATCAGGCATGTGGAAGATTCTTCTGTCAAAGAAGTGAAGCACAGGCAGATCTAAGATCCTGAGGGGCAGGGCTCCCTTGCATGAAGCTCAGGTTTGTACAGTTTCACTGCAAGGCAGGGGATAGCACACCTTAGAGTCACCAAACAGCCATCCCTGAGTATATTTGGCATAGCTGGTGCCAGCCCTGTGGTCCCTACCCTGACTCTGTTTCCTTCAGACCCTTTTCTTACTCATGGCTTGATTCTGCATTCAAGACATTTACTTGTCCTTTAGTGAAATAATTTCACAGCTTTGTTGTTATTGGTGTGTGTGTGGGGGTGGGGGGATGGTGTGCCCCAAAGAGCAACCTCAAGTGTCATTTCTCTGGTATTATCTACCTTATCCTTAAAGGTTTTTTATAAATTTATTTATGTATTTTTATTTGTGGATGATTGTTTTGCTTGCCCTAATGTCTATGTACCACATGCCTGCCTGGTGCCCACAGAGGCCAGAAAAGGGCATTGGGTTTCCTGGAAATAGAATTATAGCTATTTCGAGCCTCCATGTGGGTTCTTGGGATGAAACCCAGGTTTTCTAGAAGAGCAGCAAATGCTCTTAAATATTGAGCCATCTCTCCAGCCCTAACCATCAGGATCTCTCACTGCCCTGAAACTTAAGTAGTGCGTGCTGGCTGGACTGTGAGTACTAGCTATCCTTTTCTCTCTCTCTGCCCAGTGTTGGGATCACAAACATGCCCCTGTATCTGGCTTATTTATGTGGGCTCTAGGGATCAAATTCATCACTTCATGATTACATGACAAGCTCTCTCTTCAGCCCTGGTCTCTTTGTTATTGTTGTTCTGTAAGCCAGGTTTGGATGGGGCTTAAAAGGGAATGATGGTGAAGAAGGTAGACATGACCAGGGCATGGAAGCCCATGATGGCGGTCAGCAGGGTAGGACCAGGGGCTCTGAGGGAAAAGTTTGTCCGTCCCAACTCTATTCAAACCAGCCTTATTCCTGACTAAGGAAATACTGTCTTTTAGGCCCAACTTTGAACTCAGCTCTAGAGAGTTGACCCTTATAAACAAGGACGAGGTGGAGGAGAAAGGAGGAGAGGAAGAGAAAGGGAAGGAGGGGGAGAAAAGGGAGGAGGAAGAAGGGAGAAGGAAGAGGAGGAGTGGGACGAGGACAGGAGGACCAGGGAAGGAACTGGGTATAATATTTAGAAACTTTTCTCTTTCCTTCAGAAATGACATGAAGTTTTTTTTTTGTTTGTAAATTTTTCGTTTTGTGTTGACCTAGAATTTACATATTCATTGTAGAATTATTATTATTGTACATGAATGTGAATGAGGAATTTTTAATTTAAGTGAAAAGTATCCAGTGGCTATAAATCTGAGTATCTTGGTGTCTTCGGAATTCTGCAGGGGAATTACTATTGCAGAGGGTATCTGGGAGACCTTTCATGATGAAATGTCCAGGTTGATCTGTCTCCAACAAGGAATTGAGCAAGACATGGAAGATCAAAAGCCTAGATGTGTTAAGGTAAAAGTGAAAAAGCAAAATAAATAAATAAATAGATAAATAAATAAATAGATAAATAAATAACACTCCACAGGACAGAGCAGGCTCTACAACTGTGTGATTCAAAGCCCCTAGTTTCCCAGTCTAGGGGCTTTTAATACAAAAAAGCAGAGAGTTTCCTGAACTGGGTGGACCTTTTTAATATGGATGATTGACACCTCTGTGTTCTATAACCTTATCTAAACTTGGCTGTGCTGGTTTAGGTAAGAATGGCCCCCATAGCCCTTAGAGTTGAATGCTTAATCACCAGGAAGTGGAACTCTTTAATAGGGTTGGAAGGATTAGGAGGTGTGGCCTTGTTGGAGGAAGTATGTCACTGGGAGTGGGCTTTAAGGTTTCAAAAAGCTCAGTGTCACTCTTTTCCTTCTCTCTGAAGACCCTGATATGAAACTCTCAGCCACTTCTCCAGCACCATCCCTGCCTGCATGCTGCCATACTCCCTGCCATGATAAGACTGAACTAACCTCTGAAACTGTAAGCAAGCCCACAATGAAATGCTTTCATTTATAAGAGTTGCCTTGGTTAGGCAACTCTTCATAATCATTATATATTATTTATTGGTCTTTAGGTTTGTCTCTGTCTATGTATAGGCAGGTAGGTCATTTTCTTGATATAATGGCTGGTAAGAGACTCACAAGGTCAAGGCTTCCCCTATTTGTAGGTTTATATGTGCTTGTGTGTAGGGGATTGATGTTTTTCCTTGGATTAGTATCTAGTAGAAGAATTACAAGGTCAAGGCTTAGCTACCTGTAGGCTTATGTGTGTTTGCATATAAGTGGGGGAGGGTGGATAGATCATTTTAAAAATAATATCTAATAGAAGAAACACAAGGTCAAGACTCATGAGCATCTTTCCAATCCACACTTGGCTCCTGGGTCAGGTTTTCAAAGTCATGTGTGCCAGGAGCTGGTGGTATGTAGCCAGGCTTTTTTGGCAAGTGTGGATCATCACAGTGGGCAGTTCCAAATTTTGATGGTACTATCCCAACTGGCAGACACAAGACTGTGCGAGTTTGGCTGCACTGAGTCCCATTCTGGGCTGATTTTACCTCCACCTGCCCAAGACTCATTAAGGACCCTGGAGGAAGGCCCATCATCCACAATGAGCTCCCATGGGCAGAGGGAACAATGATGGCTATGGAGATGCTAGTGGACCAATTCCATGCAGACAACTGTGCCTCTCTTGTTGAGTTCACCAGCTGCCCCTGGATATCCCAGAGAACCAATCATCCCTCACACATTCTTACAAGGATGGGGAAGAGGCTGGAGGATAATGAACACTTATTAGATTAAGCAATTAATCTCTAGATAAATAAAGACTCATGAAGAAAGAACATCTGAAGAGTTGTTGCATCCTGTTTTTTTTTTTCAGCAAAATGTGGTGAACATGTAATGATAAATTGTGCTGTTCACAGAAAAACCAGGTTTTAGCACCTGCACATTTAATTTACTTAGTACCTAGGTACCAATCTGGGTATTATGCTTATTTTACAAAGATGTAGTCTGACAACAAAGGAAATCGGATTTTCTTCTGATTTTCAAAGTAAACGTTCACACACACACACACACACACACACACACACACACACACACACACACACAGAGAGAGAGAGAGAGAGAGAGAGAGAGAGAGAGAGAGAGAGAGAGAGAGACAGAGAGAGAGACAGAGAGACAGAGAGAGGAGAGAGAGAGAGAGAGAGAGAGAGAGAGAGGAGAGAGAGAGACTTAAAGGCAATCATACACCTTGCATAGACTGTCCATCTTGAGTCTGGTCTAGTTTAAAAGAGGACTGTGACTTGGAATGCTTGGTCACTTTATGCACAGACCTGTTTTCTTCAGGTTTGTTCACTTTTGTGTCCACTTTGACTGATTCTCAGAGATGAAAAGAGCCAGGGCACCCACCACTCCCTGCTTCTATCTCCAGCTTCCCCAAACTTGGATCTGCTGTGCAGTGGAGGTAGCATCCTATGTCCACTAAGACACCATCTAGGGAGTGTGTCAGAGAGTGGATCAGTTGTCAATATCTGTGGCCTAAAATTTATATGTTAACATGCTGGTTGCATTGGAAATGAGCAATGGAAGGCATTGTTTTGCTTCAGCAAGATAGACCACAGCAGGAAACACAGCTCATCTCCAGGTGGTTTACACTGGGAAGCAATAGTTCTGATTGTGGGCTTTCTGTATGGAAAGCAGCTGCATACTTACCCCTCTCTGCCCTTGGAATTCAGTACTTGGCCTAGGATGTACTGTAATTGTTCATTCATGGTAAAGGGCCTAAAATTAATAAGTATTTCCAGTATCATTTACATTCACACTAGAAAAAACATCCCCCAAGAGATGATTCTACCAACTTACATTGACTTATCCTGTCACCGATGAGGCTTAATTCCTTCCATTTATCTTCTTCTGTCTGCCATGTTTGGAGTATAGTGGCTGCCCACTCAGTACTTCTTCCAGTAGAATATCAATCAGAAGGCTCTCATCCACCCTCACTGAATCCAAGCATCGCTGTGCCCAGGAGAGATCTTTCTTTTTCTTTACCTTCTGTAAACATCTTAGTTAGGATTCCTACAGCTGTGATAAAAACACCATGACCAAATGCAACCCGGGAAGGAACGGGTTTATTTCTTCTAACACTTCTACATCTCAGTCTATCCTTGAAGGAAATCAGGGCAGGAACTTAAGGCAAGAACCTGAGGTAGGAACTTAGCACAAGCCATCGAGGAAGGCTGATCACCTGCTTACTCTTCCTGTCTTGCTCAGTTTGCTTTTACATACACCCTTAGAGCCCCCTGACCAGAACTGACACTACAGTGAGCTGAGCCCACCCACCCCAATCATTCATCAAGAAAATGCCCCACAGGCTTGCTTACAGGCAATCTGGATGGAGGTACTTTCTCTGCTGAGCTTCCCTTCTCCTAAATGACTCTAGCTTCTGTCAAGTTGACAAAAAACTAACCAGTGAAAAACCCCAGGATAGATGATGAAGTTGTCTCCATGGTTCGTAGAGATAGCCCAGACAAAATCAATTTCTCTGTGACATCACAGGTGTCAGTTGACAGTTTCAGCACCATCTATATAATAGGGAAAAAATTAAAACAGCCTCAATCTCTATAGTCAGGGAATGGTATATTTAGATATGCATTATAGGGTATTTTGCAAATGGCAGATCAACACAGACAGATGCAGAAAGATCAGCAAGATGTTTATTTTTGAAATGACAAATGATAAGAATAGATCCATATGTATGCATGATGAAATCTGTCACATGTAATGAGAAATCCGCCCACTGGATATATGTACTGATGGTGTGTGTGTGTGTGTGTGTGTGTGTGTGTGTGTGTGTGTGTGTGTGTGTGTGTTAAGGAATAGATCAAGAAGTTGGGTGCCGTGGTACACACTTGTAATCTGCTTTTGAATTAAAGGTGAATATGGGTTACATAGTGATTTCCAGATCAGCCTGGACTACAGAATAACACTATTGAAAAAAAAAAAGACCCACAAAACAAACAAAACTGAAGAACAAAGAAAGGCAGGGAAGGACAATGCACAAAGGAGGAAGAGATGAAGGAAGAGAAGAGGGAGTTTGGAAAAGCACAGAGCAAACTGCTGCATGTTGTGTGCATCTTTTGAAAGGAAATGAAGAATGCTGGGAAGGTAGGGTCTAGGAGAATGTCAACTCCATCTTAATGTTTAAAGTTTGGATAACACATATTTGTTTGTTATACATTCCATATTATTATTGTATTTATCAGTATCTGTACTAGTGATTCACCCCACTCCTGGCATGCTGAGCCCAGTGCTCCACCTCTGAGCCACACTCAGCCCTGTGGCATACCAATTACTTATTCTAGTATTATCATTTATTACTTTGTATTTATCTGCTTATTAACTATATACTTAAAAAGGTAGCAACAAAGCTCTTTAGGAGAGTAGCACATACCAGCCCCCAATCCACACCACCCCTCACTGATAAATGGCTCTCTCCTGCAGGGTTCCCATCCAGTGAATGTTAAGCCATGGCTCACAGACCTCCTCCCCTTGGTCAGACTGAACACCTCTGTTTTCCCCAAGTTTGTCCTTACTTTTTCCTGGGCTTGCCCTCCTGTTCTGCACTTGGAAAATTCAAAGATGTCAGCATTACTAGCCTTGAAGCAGACCTGGTTACAGTCTATTTCCTCTGTATTCCAGGCAGGAGAAGGTTCCAGGCATCTAGGTCTCACTGCTCGTGGGTCTTGGCTGTCCTCACTGATGAGCTTTCAATTTCTGCTCAGTTGCAGCAAACACTCAAGAGCAGGACCTGTTCTCAGCTCATCAGTAGAAGATAGGAGGGGTACCACTATATGGAGGGAAAACTCCGGATTTATTTTCTCCTTTTAAAAATGATTGGCCCAGGGAGAGAGCATCCATGCTGAGCATGAGCTGGAAAGCTGCTCTGTGCAGTTAGTTCTTTCCAGGTCATTGCATATCAATGAGCACCTGAAAGTTCAGAGACAGAACAACTCAAATCAGACATACTCACTTCCCTCCGGAGGGGGACCAGGCTCATAGCCGATTGTGTTAACTGTCAGGCCAAGTCCATTCTAACACCTGAGAACAGCTGTCTTAGCTTTCTCACAAGTCAGCAGCCTGCAGAATTCTATTACCTGAGTCAAATTCAACATAATTTTTTTTAAAAAAAACTGATGAGCCTTATGATAAAAGAAAACAGCAACAGAAGATTCTACCTCAGACGGGGGCAGGGAGAGAAGGATGGATCTGTTGGAAGCTTATTTAGACAGGAAAAGTGTAACCTGATTTTCTATTTCATTTTTTGGCTTTGTTAGTTCCTAACATCAAATAAGGATGCTAGTCTCAACCCGTGTCCACAAATTGAGCATCAAGAGGATAAGGTGCTGATAGCTGGCACCAAGTTCCAGGAGCTTTCCATTCTTGGGTAATTTTCTAGCTTTTGAAAACTGTTCTTCTTGGGCACTTTCCATCCACACACATGATAAAAATCACATGCTTAATAGAATGTGGTCCCAGAAAACAGTCAGGGGGCAGAAGTGAGATGTTCACTCTCCTGGTCCCTCTGCACAGGCTTATTGGTGATCCATGTCCGGCCCACACCCTCTAAAACCTACCTTGAGTGCTAGCATCTCTAGGTGAAGCTCCACCCTCTCCCTTCACACCCTAGCTGGATACCATCTTCTCTCTTGCTATACCAGAAAAGGCCAACCCTGATGCCCAGTGTAACTGCTTGGGCATATTCAGATAGAAGGCATCCCCAAGTGTGTTGCCTCCATCCCTCTGGCAACCCTTCTCCATTCCAAGGAAGCCTTGAGAAGTCACACAAACACTTCTTCCCAGATTAGAATCTTTTCTACTCTGGTGAACTGTCCTGCCTGTGATGGTTGAAATTCACTGGGCCAGATTTCTCCCTCCCTCGTCAAACATGCTCCTGTTATTTTTCTAGGTCTTTTAACATGTTACATCATAGATAAGTGATTATAGCTTAACATACTTTTCGTGGGCATCCAAGTGAGATGAGTCCTGAAGGACACACAATCTCAAGGGCTCTTGGAGCATTCTCTGTCTGTAGAGCTGGAAAACACAGAGGAGGCTGCTTAGCCTCTTCTTCCCCTGTGAGGCCACATTTCCTGTAAGTGGAATATTCCAGGGCCTAGGCACTGTGACTAAATACTCAAAAAGAGGTAACTTAGGAAATAGTCAACCACAGTGGGGAAGGCATGCCATGGGTGGCCCTGTGGCAGCATCAGTGTGTAGTAGCTGCTTGCTCAGAGCTCAGTTGTAGGAGAAACTGTGATCAGCCTACCCAAGCCACAATCGGCAATCGCTTTTCCCCTGGTATCCAGACCAGCCCACATGAGCATGCGTATGTACAGCAGGCACTTACTCCCTAAGCCAAGCAGCCAAGCCTGCCTCAAGGCCCAGAGACTGCTGACAAAGACACCTGACCCAGAGACACCAATGAGGAAAGGACATGCAGCAGAGTCAGTGGCCTGAGCCAATGGGACCTTAGGAGGGGGTATAAAGGCAGGTCTAACTTCCTTAATAAACAAGACTGCTACTCACTGACTCCAGGTGTTTGATATTGCATCTTCTCACACCCTCTCCCAAGGGGTGTGGGAGCAGGGTAACCCGCAACACTCAGTAAACCAGGAAGCAGAGAAGGGATAGGAGTGGTGTTGAGCAGTAAACCTCAAGCAACGCCCCTAAAATCTCTACCTTCAGTAGATTTTTACAATCTCCCAAAACAGCAACAGCAGCAGAAGACTGAGGATTCCAACCCCAGAGCCTATGGGGAACATCTCAGCCCCACCATAGCAAAGTCGCCCCAGGCCACCCTCCTCTCCTGCCTCACTCGAATTCTTCCCTGCCTCCAGGTGTTAATACTGAATAACATTAAAATCACATCTGATTCTAGGGTACTGGAATCCTTTATGACAATCTGCCTGGCCACCTACTGTGTGGGGAATGATGATGTTGTCCATCCAGACATGGTTCTGTCCTAACGCCATACCTGGTAATGTGACTTTACTTGATAACAGGCTTGTTGTAGTTAGAATGCGGCTACACTGGAACAGGGTGGGCCTGTGTCCAGCATGACTGATGTTCTGGTGAGCAGGGAATGCACTTGGAGACCTTCTCTCAAAGGGAAAAGGCCATGGAGCTGTGGATACTGGGGCGATGGCCCTGTAAGTCAGGGATACAGAGGAGAGAAGTGTGGAAACTCTTTCTCAGAGACTCCAGAAGGACGCAGCCTTGCTGACATACTAAGCTTAGACTCCTAGATGCCAGAATTTTGATTAAAGGTTTACTGGCTTAAATTATCTAGTTTGGGACAATGTGTTGGGCCAGCCATAAACAACCCTCTCTGCCTCCCCTGTCCCTCCTTGACACACACACCCCGAAAATTCTTCACTGGACTCTCTACACCTGGCCCTTTCCCAGAGACTGGCTCTCTGGTTCCCATCTGTTTCCTTTCCTCTCTTCTCTTCACTCCTTCACACCCTCCCCCCTCACTTCTTTTTCTCCCTTCTTCACTTTCTCCTGTCCTCTTTACCTTCTTTACTCCTGCTTTTTATGTGGTCATACTGGGAATTAAAACCAGGCCCAACGTTATGTACTACCACAGTGTCATGGCCAGAAAACAAGGCCAGAGAACAACCTTGTTTTTTTGTTTTTGACATTGTCTCTCATTACCCATTTAGCTAAACCTTGGGATGGCCTCCCTAGCACTAGTATCATCAGCATGTGTTACTCTGCACATATTTGGTTTGTTTTTTTGACATGGGTTCTGGTGATCAAACTTAGAAAAGCAGCATGTTAGCAGCTGAAAGATCTCCTTAGCCCTTTACTCTCTTACTTTCAGTGCTAATGGCTACCTCTCCAGTCATGTTTCAAAAGAAAGACTGGAGTGGATGAGGAAGCAAGTGGGGGTAGGGTGGAACTGATAGCTCTGATGGCCCTTCTCCCATTTGAGGAGGCTTTCCCCCCAACCTCTCTCCCAGAACAATAGATCAGAGGAGAAGGTAACCTGGGGCTGGTACTCTCCTGCTGGATCAACAAGGTGTGTGTGTGTGTGTGTGTGTGTGTGTGTGTGTGTGTGTGTGGGTGTGTGTGGGTGTGTGTGTGGGTGTGTGGGTGTGGGTGTGGGTGTGGGTGTGTGTGGGTGTGGGGGAATCAGTCCCTCTTCCTCACATGGTGATAATGGCAAGTACTTTATCCTCTATTTTGTTAGGAAGATATTCTTCTCAGAAATCATAATGAGTTTTGTGTTCATTAAGTTGTGGACCTTTTAAATTTGAATTTGCATATTTCTGTTTTTTTTTCCAACTCTAGTCTATATCCATGGGATTTGTGGAACTAATTGGAAACACAATTTCTGATATTTAATCCAGTCAGCTTTCTCCTGCATGATTGCTTTTTTCAGAGGGATTAGAACTTTCTGGTTCGTGGACAGCACAACTACAACTTCAAAATCACAATTAAATATTCAGTTCCCATTCCAGCTGGCTGAGTCTGTGACATAACTGGTGTCCTGCCTTCCAGCCAGCCTCATGACTCTTGCATTACCTGTTTCTGAGCTGTGTGGAAATGACCATCCATAGGTACACACCACCACACGCAGGAGCATACACCAGCACCAGTGCTTAGTGAAAAACTTTAACATCACATCATGCACACGTTTGTGTTTGTATGCCATGGTGTGTGTGTGTGTGTGTGTGTGTGTGTGTGTGTGTGTGTGTGTGTAAGTGATAGGAAAGCTACCCTTTCTCCACCAGGTGAATACAAGATTAAATTCCAAATGGCAGACTTGCTAGAAAAGCATTCTTTTTCCCTGAGCCATCTTACAGGCCCCAGAGGTTCCTTTTTTTCAGAACTATCATTTGCATTTATATGCCTATAGTGAATGTTTGTGTAAATGTTCATATGTAAGCAGACAGACATGCACATATTTGCACACTGACCTCAAGTGTCTTCCCATCATTCTTTTTGTTTTTGTTTTAAAGACAGGGTCTCTCAATAAACCTGTAGCCCACTGATTTAGCCAGACCAGCTGTCCAGTGAGTTCTAGGGATCCACCCGTCTTGGTTTCCCAGTCACTGGAGTTATGGACATGCATCAACAAACCCTGTGTTTTAGGCAAGTGGTGGGGATCTGAACTTAGGTCCTTGTGTTTGTGTGTCAAGCACTTTCCAGACTGAGTTATCCCTCTGCTATGCCAGAACTTCTTTCTTATGTTCAAAAGTGAACATGAGTGCCCGGAGTCATGCCTATGGGATTATTTGATTCATCTACTGAACCACAGCTCCTCAATCTGGAAGCTGCCCACACACAAGGGAACTTGCTCTCTCCCAACACACAGTGGTAGGCGCAGGCGCACAGCTGAGCAGCCAGGAATATTTCCTGTTGCATTTGTTGCTGATTTCAAAAACAAACAAATGCGCACTGACATAAAGCAATCTTAAATTCAATTCAGGCATACTGACTTTTTCACACTTAGACATCCCAGAGTAGCTGAGAAATGAAAGATTCAACCAATAATGGATGCATGCCAGCCCATGGTGGTGATGCACATTTAAGGGCTTCTTGGCTCAAGTGTCTATCACAGCTTTTGCAAAAGAGCACCCTGAACATTTAAAAGGAAGAGGATGAGCACAATGCTTGTGCTTCTGGGCAGTGTCTCTTCCAACCTCCTTGTGCTATGAGGATACACATACAGGAGTTCTATCCAAATTTCACCCCAACATCCTTTGTCTGCTGTTAGTCACAGACCTCAGTGCCCTGACACAATACCTAAGAAAAGCAACTTGAAGAAGGGAGGATTTGTTTTGGCTCCCAGTTTGAGCGACCAGTCAACCCTGGCCGAAAGGCGTGGAGAGTTGGAATGCGAGACAGCTGGTCCCATTGTATCCACAGTCAGGAAACAAAGAGAGATGATTGCTGATGCTAAGCTTGTGATCTCCTTTTATTCAGTCCCTAAACCTGTCCACAAAATTCTGTGGGCCCACGTCCATTAACTCAGTATTGAAACTCCCTCACAGACACAGCCAGAGGTTTGTATCCCAGGTGACTCTGGATCCTGACAAGTTGTCCATGTTAACTCTCACACATGTCATGAGTCACCAGATAGTTGAAATACATTCCCTAACCCACTGTAGCCTGTATTCTGGGCTAAAATAAATGATGGGAAATTTGAGAAATCACCGATCTTCTCCCGAAATCTACTGCTTTTTGATGAATGAATTTAAATCTTGTCACACTCTAGAGTTGAGGTTGTGGTATTCTCAGGCATTCCTGCCTTCAGGAAGCTTACATTTGAGATTTAGGAGCTAATATGTCAAGAGAATAAAATCATCCAGAATGAGGTTGTGGGAGATGTGTGAGCTTTCTATGTCAAGTTATCAGAAGCTTCCATCTTCCTAATGTGTAGGAAGAGGCGCCCTGTTGTTCAACACAGGTGTCTCTTTGTCCACACACCAAACAGTATGATCTCCAAATCACAGAAATTATTTAGTGCAGACCTGAACAGGAGTAATTAAAGTTTCTGTTAAGATGGCCACTGTGGACTTAAGCTGCCTCTGTTTGCTCTTTCTGTGCACAAAGGTGTTTTAATTTAATCTTTCACGGTCTGGGATTCACAAGAAATGAAGCAAATAATCTATTCGATACATTCTGGGAGTATACCAATTGGTTGTATTGCCTTCCTTTATGGAATGATACAAAGAAATTTTGGGAGGTCTAAAAATACTTTAGTAAGTTACTGGTCTCTCTGAAACGGGCAGATTTCAACTATGCCCCGTGTGTAGTATTTGGGGAGCTTATTGAAGGGTATAGTATTATACCTGTTTTCAGTGTTCAAGATCAGAGAGATGGCTTTCTCATGCTGGGGTTCTAACACATGTTATTGTAGTCATCTTGACGTAGCATCAAAAACTCAACTCTAAAATAAAACAAGAGCTATACTCTTGGCATATTGATAATGGAAAATAACTTAAGAGCATTGTATTTCACCCAGATTTTTAAATCATTAAGGTTTTAGAAGAATATGATTTTTCATGTAAGATTAAACACCTCTTTCTATGTCTTGAGCCATGTGGAATATATGGTTAAACAAGCTGAGAAAAGATATAATGGTGCCTACAAAATTATTTTTCCTTTTACACTTGATGACTTAAAAAAAAGGAGATGATGTTTTAAAAAAAGATGAGGCTAGTGCTGATTGCCTTCTGGAGTGTTTTCTTAGTGTTTATCAAATGCCAACCAGTCAATCGAATCTATGAGTCAGGCATTTTCGTGGGCAAAAGTGGGTCAAACTAATTGTTTAGCTTTATGTAGATAAAATGATTGATTAAGTGACCTAATTTCTCACTGGCCAGCAGATTGTCCTAATGTAGTGTAGCAGTCGTCAAAATTAGTTTAGGCAGCAGAGTAGACAAAGGATGGAAAAACTTCTGATAGTGCTGCTGGTTTGCTGGTTTAGTGTCATTTCACTAATTTTTCTGTTTCTCTGAAGACAGTGTGAGTTTTTCAAGCTCAGGAGAAAAGTGTCACTCTCCAACTCTTTCAGTTTCAGTCCCAAAATGGTGAGGAGAAAATGAAATTACACTTCATATTACACTTTTCTTTGTGCCAGGAGCATCTAAATATCTGCTATGTTTTTGTTGTTGTTGTTGTTGTTGTTGTTGTTGGATATTTAATTTCATGAATCTGAAAGTCAAGGAGACACAGAATAGTATTCCACTGAATCCCTTATGTTGTGAACCAGGTCCAGAACGGCTGCACAGAGGGCCACATTCTAGGAGCTCCTAGGGTAAGCAACTGCTAGTGAAAGGACCAGCTCCCCTTTTGGCAGCCATAACAGCCAAACACGTGCTTGCCATAAACTTGCCTTGGTCGCTTAGAGGTCAGATGCCTGCCTTGTGACAAGGAACCAATCAGAAGTTAGTTAGTCAGATGCCTGCCTTGTGACAAGGAAACAATCAGAAGTTAGTCAGTCACTAGAAAGTCAGATGCCTGTCTCGTGACAATGAACCAATCAGAAGTTAGCTGGTGGCGCCATGCTTTATGACCCTGGGTGTGCTTTACAGACAAGCGCACAGCAATGACGCACAAAGCATAGCAACCACCCTGGGAGGGCCTATGGGCCATAACAACCAGTTGACCAATCAACACAGGGCAAGCCCTCCAAGCCTGGAGGCACACCAATCGTGAGCCTGTGTGTACCCCTAGACACTCCCCTTACGCTGTCCTATAAGATCTCTTGGGAGGCCCTAGGAGCCGTCTTTGCTAGCCATCCGCCATGGCGGGTGGGTGAAAGACCCAAGCTAACATGGGGTTAGCTCATTAAATTACAATAAAGCCTTGTGCAGTTTGCAACAAGCTCTCGAATCTGCCTGGTGATTGGGGTGACCGAGACCGTGGCCTGGGACCCCAGATACCTGAGTTTTCTGGGGGTCTAACACTAGATGCCTGCAGACATTTGCATGTTAATAGAGCCAGGCTATCCACATAAATAAAGCCTATTGAGGATCATGGAGGGACACTGTCAAAGGCATTGTTGAACACATGATCCCCAGGTGGTGATACTATTTTGAGGGTGGCCATAAGCTTTGGGAGATAGGCCCTGGCTGGAGGAAGTGGGTTATTGTGTGTGTGCCTTTGAAGGTTGTACCTGATCTCTGGCTCCTTCCCCTCTCTATTAGCCACGAGGTCAAGAACTTCTACTACATACTCTACTACCATGATGCTCTGCTCCACTACATGGAACCACTCCCCATGGTTCAAAATTCTCATTCCTTCCTCAAGCTCTTCTCTTAGGTCACCATGGAGGTAACTAACATGGGCACCATAGCATCCATCTGTTGCTCTGCCTTCACTTACCCAAGGCCCCTGGGCTCACAGAGTAGTAGTGGGAAGAGGAAATAACACTAAAGATGCAGAGGGCAGAGCTGTTTCTAAGAGCTCTAAAACACACCCAAGAGATACAGCGTGCAGTCTCCACAGCCGCACAATTCTAGTGGGAACGGCACTAGAAAGGAACTCTCTTCCTTTCTAGTCACCTTTAACCTTTGAAGCAGCTATAGATGAAGTGCTTCTGTTGCACCATAACAACAACAACATATGGGGCTTCATTTTGATTCAATTCCTATGGAGCATGATGTTGTCTTCGGTGCCAATTCAGAGGCTTCATGATGGCAGTGGTGGCTTAAGCATTGGTGGAAGATTTGGTCCCCCTGGCAGATATTGCCACAGCACAAGTCACTGTGTCTGGAGCAACTGATGTCATTCTACTAAAGAGGCAGAGAAAAGATTGGTATATATCCCATATATTAACTTAAAGGACACATTGCTATGGAGCACTGTTCTCCAGAATGACAGGGATCTTGAACTACCAGCAGCTGTGACTTCCATAGGACACACATATCAAATTGGACCCACTAACTTGGGTCACCCAGATAAAGTTGAATGGAATAATTTCTTTGGTCTATGGTTGGTGCCCTGTCTGGAATAAGTAGACATTTGTACGTCCTCCCTCAGGAAAGTTTAGGAAGCAACCATGCAGGAAGTAACTTCTGATACCCTCCTCATGCTACCTGAGAACCATGGAGGCTTATGGAGACTGGCTGTTTTCTCCACTTAGGGATAAGCAGGACCATGGAGGGTTACAGAGACTGGCCGTTTTCCACTTAGGGGTGAGCAGAGCATCCTGGAAAGAGGAATATCATCGTGCACCCGAGAGCACATCTGATCAATTCTCCCAGGCAGGAGTGGAGTCACAGGACATGAACTCTGTTTCAAGATGGCCCTCACAGGATGCAGCCAGCTTTCTTTCTTGCCAGCCTAAAAGCAAGAACCGCCTTTTGAAAAACTGACTAGGAAGTCCAATAATGCAGAACTGCTGTCAAAACTGTGTCATCTTGACAACCAAGCTGTGAACGAAACTGGGCTTGAGGGAGCATGCTCGGAGGTGCCCTCCACCTATGGCCTTTTGGATTCTTGAGCTATAGTTGTCTGCATGCAGCGTGTGCAGATTCTCCACTGAAATGTGAGAATGGGAATCATATGCTATGCCTTCCTGGGGGGGGGGTGGTTTCTTTCATGTTTTCCAGGAGCAACGCTGTTTTTCATTATCTGGCACATTTCACGTCTGTCTTTCAGTGCAATCCGTTTGGGTTTCCCCTTCCATGCTGTTTCCAGACTGTGGTGGATACCTGCCTCTCCTCATGCTGTGAATTGGGGAAGCACATACCAGTTTCTCTTACGAAAATAAGACAAGACAAAATTCACCATTCCTGTCTTTTCACCTTTCCCTTTGCCATCTCATTTCACTGTGTGACAAGTGTGTTAACTCAGTCTTGAGAATACTTCCCCAGGAATACGGAATGTTCATTGAGACAATGGACACAGGTACAGCATCCTAAGCATTTTCTGTGCCATAATTTACTGTTTAGAAAGCAACTTGATTCTCAAAGGGTTTTTGCAAAATAGAATCTCCTGGTACATTTTAAGACAGAAGGAGGCCATATGGTGCGTCCAAGCCATCCACCTGCCTGTCTCATGTTTGTATCGTGGAAATTTTTTTCTTCCTTGTCTGGCTCTTCCTTGAATATACTCAAAGTTGCAAGTTTCATTGTTGCCTCTGGTAGATCATTTCACACATTAATTATTCTCTGCATAAGAAGTTGAGTACTATTTGTTTTTTCCTAAAGGCTGAAGGGAAAGGGCTTACTATGCCTAACTTGAATCTCGTAATAGCAGGTGGGCAGTTAATTGGAAAATTAGAGCAACCTAACACTCATTTGCCGCACTGTTCAGATTTCATGAGTAATTGCCATGTAAAAGGTAACTTGGCGGCAGGCTCAGTGAAGCTCAACAACAGACAGCGTCTAAATATGGCAATGGCATTGGTGACATATGTTCCTTGCCTAGAGGTATAGCAAAAAGAAAAGGAGGTGCTCCTGATGTCAACGCTCAGTCAAAAGATGCAGGATGCTTTCTCAAAGAGAAGTGAAAGGAAGTGGGGGCAGACATTTGCAATGGAGCCAGGTACTCTGCTTGAGTTGTGGTCACTTTTTCTCATCATGGATTTGATGGAACTCAGCACAGTCTGGGGCCATCTTCTTCTTCTTTCATTCAAGGGAGGCTTTGTGTCTTCATCTTGAGCACTCTGCCTTTAATCACTCTACATTTACACAAGACCCAAGAAAGAGTGACTTATCCATACTGTTTCTCAATGAAAAAAGGGTTGTTTGTTAAAAATATGGGATGCCTGACCCTTTCAGACCACCTTGGAGGTTGTGTGCAAACTGGGTCTTTTGAGTTGTTATAATCCAGTCCAAATTCTCAACGTGAAAGGCAAACAATAAGATTGACTCGGCATTCCTTCTGTGTCTCCCTTCTCCTTGTTTATTCTGGCACCCCAGTGTGTGCATGTGCAGTGTGTGTGTGTGTGTGTGTGTGTGTGTGTGTGTGTGTGTGTGTGTGTGTGTGCATGTATATATGTGTCTACATTCATGTGGAGGTCAGAGGGCAACCTTGGGTGGTGCTCCTCCTGCTCCATCCACTTTTTTTTGAGTCAAGGTCTCTGATTGGTTTGTAACTTGATAATTAGGCTAAGGTGACTGGCCAGAGAGTCCAACAGGTCTGATTGTTTTTACCTCCCCATGTTACAAGTGAAGCCTCCATGGCTGTTTTTTTTTTTTTTTTTTTTTTTTTTTAAAAAAAACCACCACCACCACCAACAACAACAACAAAAACATGAATCCTGTGTGTTAAACTCAGGTTCCCCTGCTTATAAGGAAAACACTTTACCAATTGAGCTATTACCCCTAGAGTCCAGTCTCCCATCTTAAATTCTGGATGTGTAAAGTCTCCCAGAAATGAAGTAACATAGCTAACTTAGATTTTCAAACAAAACTAGGAGCCAGAAACAGTTTAGCTGAATCCTACACCAGATGCTGCCTCATAAGCAATAGAGCCTACAAAATTAGCCTGGGGACCTGGGATTAGGGACCAGGGATATGGATCTTGTAGATGGGATATGTTCTTGAATGCAATTTGGACTAAAAGCCCAACAGCTTTGGAGCCCATACTGTCAGCTGGCCCAGAGGTGCATTTTAAGTCTATTGACATCCCCCTGAGGGTGAAGAGATGGGACCCACAGCTTACAGTGCCCTATAAACAACTGGTATACTTGGCTAGGGAGAGGGCTCTTGATCCTCCGTATGGTGCCAGGGGCTCCTGACCAAGTTGTAGCTAAAGCAGGACATGGCAGAACCAGGAAGCTCTCTTTCTGAAGCAGTGTGGTGGTCATGGAGATATGGGGAATGCTTTAGACTGAAAGGGCTGACTTCAGTGGACACCGCAGGCTTATGGGAAAACACCTGGAAGAGTCAGTTTTCAAGAGGGCTCCCCAGGTTCTCACGGGGAAATGACAGCATAGGTTCCTTTAGCACTTGGGAATTGTGAAACAAATGTGCCTGGGAATGTTGCATGGCCTGGGACTCCTGGGGAGGAAGCAGCATCAGCACCCATGCTTTCAGAAGTTGCTGGATCCCTCCCCTCCCTGACTCGTCAGACAGCAGTGAGCTTCGGATCCTTAAAAAGTCACATTCCTTTTGAAGGAAGTGTTTCTTCTTTCTGTCTTTCATAGGCAGCTCTCCTGGGGCTAGCCAAGTGTACATTTTAGTGTCGAGAACACTGACAGGACAGGCAGGCCAGGACACTCTCTACAGCTGCATGCATGAGGAAACACGCCTGCTGGCCCACCTGGCCTGGCACTGGACCCTCCTCATTTACTAACAGCATTTTACTAACTGCGTTTTCTAGCCTGCACCTTTGGTTTGCATTGTTCTAAGTAGCAGAAGCAAGCTGCCAGCATATCATCTGTGTCAATAACAGTCACAGAGGCACTGGTTCTCCTTCTGCAGCATGCCGTCTGCAAAACATAAAAGATAGTAGTGAGGTACCCAAGCAAATTGTCCTCCCAAACTCATTTAAATATGTTTCCCCTTATACATGCAAAACTCAGATGAATATTTACAACATCCAGGAATAGGTACCGTAGGAAAGGAAGGAGGGAACACCCAAGCCAACCCTGCAAGCCTAATCACTCTCAAATTCTCCCCAAACAAATTGGTCTAGCTGCCGTTGCCCAGCAACGGTCCCACTGTAGGATTCTGCCTGGGTACATGGGAGGTGGAGCTGTCCTTTCTGCTCAGAATGTGAGCAATTGCAACAACAACAGAGATGGAAAGTAAGACTCGGGAGGTTAAAAGTCAGGGTCAGGGGTTCAGGTTTCTCTGACCCTAAAATCAATTTCAAGTACTATTTATGGGATCTTTCTGTGTTCTGCAGATTGATTTGAGTCTTACAACGAACTGCCTAATCAGACCTCAGGGATGCTGGGAGTCTGGGGTTTCAGAGTGTCAGGTCAATTCCTTCCCAGTAGTGTACCATCACCTATGAATGAGGCAGATCATTATGTAGGCTTTTGAGGCATCTTGGCTTCGACATCACATCGGAAGGATGTAGTTGCTAGAGGTTCCATGCTAGGGAGCAGCCCTCCACACAGATGGCTCTTGTGACTTCAGCTGTTTGCTTAGGCAGGGATAACACCATTAGAGAAAGCCTACTGTGCAACAGCATCTCTCCCAAGGTGTTCTTCACAGAAGCCCTTCTTTCTAACATATATATATATATATATATATATATATATATATATATATATATATGTATATGTGTATATATATATATATATGCAACAAATAGGAGATGATTTCATAAAGTAGTACATCTCTGCAGTCACGCATCCCCACAGACTCACAGAAGTGAGGAGGGGACTCCATTGAACTTCTAAGATAAACGAAGCCCTTAGTTTCCCAAAACCCTTAAGACCTTTTGTATATTTCTAGATTTCTTTGCTTGAACTTTTCTTATGTGTGTGTTTGCACACGTGTGCACATATGTGTGTGAATGTGGAGACATGTGTCTGTGTGGGTGAGTGTGGAGGCCAGAGGTCAACATCAAATGTTTCCCTCCCTCCCTCTTCTACCTCATTTTTTTGAAACAGCTTCTCTCACTGAACCTGGGTCGGGGGATACAGATTCAGCTAGACTAGTTGGCCACTGAGTTCCAGGAATCTGCTGTCCACACCTCCCTAACACTAGGATTCCAGTGTACTGCTGTGCCTGACCTTTCCTTCTGGTATGGCTGATGGTCCAGCCACTATGCCCTGACAGTTGGACAGATATCTCATATTTGCTCTCTGATAACTGGGCTTACACATCTCTTGAATGGCTTTTCTGACTTTGCAAAATGCAAAAGCCCCTTTCTTTGCTCCCCTAAGTCTCTTCCAACTATCCTAACATAAAGCAATGACCCCATCCGGCAATGGTATATTGTACATCCAATATTTCCCAATGGCTGCTCCCTGTAATCTGAAGCACTCGATTGTTGTTGCCTGTGGCGTTCTGGCAACCACTGGTCTTTAACACGTTTGTTTTCTTCTGTACTAGCTCTCACTAACAGTCCTGCTTTATTAATGCCTGGCTTGACTTTTCCATTCAGTGATGTTTTTATAGCATCGTAGAGAGGTCATTTAATGTCTTAGCCACAGAAATGGAGCTGGTTCTTTGTCTTTTCCTCACTAAAAACTGACTTCCCTTCTTGATTGTTTAATATTTAAGGAAATAAAGCAAGATGTCATAGTGACATTGTAGAAAATGTCAGGACAGGCATTTTTATTAAATAAACTCTAGACCGTGCCTCTATAGTATGTCCATTTTAATTAGTCGTATAGGGACAATCCAGGCAAATTTTGGTTCGCAAAGCAGCCATATTAAAGTACAGGTTCCTACTGGGAATGGTTATGGAAAACTGCTGAGACAAGGTGTCTCTCTGACCAGGGACTCACAGATTCAGATAGACTGGCAGGACAATGAGCTACAGGAATCCACCTGTCTCCACCCAGGGCTGGTTCACCCAGCTCCTCCATGGGCTCTGGGGATCCAAACTGCCAAGAGGAGGCAAGGCATGTGTCTAGTCAGGGTTTCTATTGCTTCAACAAAACACCATTACCAAAAAGCAAGATGGGGAGGAAACTTGGCTTCTACTTCCATATCGCTGTTCATCACTGAAGGAAGTCAGGATGGGAATTCAAACAGGGCAGAATCCTGGAGGCAGGAGCTGAAGAAATAGGCCATGGAGGAGGGCTGCTTACTGGTTTGCTTCCCCTGGATTGCTCAGCCTGCTTTCTTTTAGAATATAGGACCACCATCCCAGGAATGGCACCACCTACAATGGGCTGGGCCCTCCCCCATCAATCAATAATTGAGAAAATAACTTACAGCTGGATCTCATGGAGGCTTTTCCTCAACTGAGGCTCCTTTCTCTCTGATGACTCCAGCTTGTGTCAAGTTGACACACAGAACCGACCAGTACAGCATGAATGGCTGGGGAGACCATGACCTCTCTTCAAATTTTCCTTTACTCTCTGCTTCCATTTTCTAGTTTATCTCCTAGTGCTTTGGGCTAGGAGAGGAGTAAGAGAAGTCTATTAGCCTGATATTAAACTCAGTAGAAGCAAACAGATACATTCTCCACCAGGAAAATGAATAGTTCTGAGGCCGTGTTCTCCAGATGACCTGATTGATGAAGAACTATTATTTGTAGTTCACCGAGGCTTCAGCCAAAGCTATTGCTACATGTCTTTGTTGAGGAGAGAAGTTCAGAGCAAAACTGAGACTATAAATAAATGAATCTTTTGACAGTAAACAAAAAATAGGTTTGGATAAGCATTTCACAGTCCACTGGGAACTCACGGAGCTTATCTGACTCCTTTAGCAAATACTTTCCTGCCCTGTTGCAAATACCAGGAGAACAAAACGTCTCAATGCTGTGTCTCCACTATGCTTCTGGCTCCAAAAGAAGGTAAGATAAAGAGTTGTGCAAGCTCTTAACCAGGGACAGGGGGATGGCTTGATTGGGAAAGTATCCTCTGTGAGCCTGATGCTCGGTAGAGGCAAGTGACTCAGTGGCCAGTGGCCAGCCAGTCTCACTGGATAGGTCAGTAGGAGAGTATTTCAAAATATGAGTCAGAGAGCAGTCAATGAAGAAACTCAACAATGACTAAGGGCCTCCATAGAAACTTGCACACACACACACACACACACATACACACACACACACACACACACAGAGAGAGAGAGAGAGAGAGAGAGAGATTCAATATTTAAGTGCTTTCCATATAGCAAACAGTAATTTTTATCAGCCTCAGGTTTTAATTACATAAATGTAATTGGTCACATGCAGGTATCACACTCAAGACTACCTTCCTGCCTCTAAATTATTGGGGCCAAAAAGGTCACTGGAAGGACTTTCAAGGTTGTCCAGCTAGTACCTGCAGGGCACATGTGTTCCAGGACACCTACAAATGTGGTCCAAAATATTTGTGGACCCCAATGTCATGACACAGTGTCCAAAGCTTAGACACCCATGGGAAGGATGTGCTTGGTAGAATATGATGGGAACAGGTTTGGTCAAAGAGCCACTTTTAATTTGTTGGATTTGTGATGTGTATTAACGTGGTTCATGAATGAAAATAGGAACTCAGAACTAGTGATCTTCCCAGTGTGAAATATAACTCTATGTTTCTATTAGGTCTAATAGCAAAGTTAATAAAATCCCCAAACTCCTTTCCCAGCTGAAAGCACTGAGATGATCTTGAAACTGGCAGCCTCTGCTGAGGCACAGTCTCCCTAGTCATACATGCCATGTCTACTTCTAGCATAGATGCCTAGAACTATCCATCATCAAGGCAGATAAAATGTTTGGTCTGTCTCTTTCCAGAAGAAACTGAAGATGAGGTTATTTCTCACAGTTTTTTTTTTTCATGTTGCTTTTAAGTTTGCCTATAGCGTTTGACTGTGACTGACTCATCCAGTCTTCAGTCTGTTCTGCTAGCAGATAGAAACTAGATCTCAGGAACCACAGCAGGCAGCAGGCAAAGTCTTGTCTAAAGTCATACCCATACCATGTTGCAGGTAGAGTTCAACCACTCAGTGACTGACACAGGGGACACCCACCCTTCAAAGTCTATTGGATTTAAATTATATCTAGTCTTTAGTTGCTAAATTTTTTTTTCATGGACTTGGAGAATTTGTGAGTATGCATAGCTCTAACAGAAGACCAGAGTTCAGATCAGGCATGTCAGGCAGCTAACAGTTGCCTATAACTCTAATTCCAGGGGATCTAATGTTCTATTCTGGCCTCCATATATACTACACTCATGTGCACATACCAACACACAGACACACACATATTCACATAATATTAAAAAATTAAATCTTAAAAAAAACCCAGGCTTACAGTGCAGTAAAGCTGATCCCTTTGATGGGGTGTGAAAGCTGGTCCTGTCCCTCATCTGCCATGTGGTAGTATGGGCAAGGGAGAGAGGCCCTTCCCGCTGCCTCATCACCTGTGGCAGGTGGGAGAGCTAGCACCTGGGTCATGAGAATGGGATAGCTGGCCCTGTCCTTCACTGGTGGAAGAACTAAGGGGAGCAAGCCCTGGGCAGCATCTGACCAGCACAGTAGAGCTGACCCTGTTGGCAAAGAATCAAGAGAGCTGGCCCTTAGGACATGCCAGCCGGAGAGCTGACCCTACCTGACTCCCCACCCCAGCCAGGTGGTGGTATAGGCTCGGGAAAGATCTCCCCTCACCATGTGAGGCAGGTAGGAGAGTTGGCTTTGGGGTCCTAAGAGTAGGAGAGCTGGCCCTGCCCCAAACCAGCTGCAGTACTCAGGAGAGTGGGTCTTGCATCTTGCCTGGGCAATATAGTAGAGCTGGCTGTGGGGGTTGGGTGCATGCATGCAAGTGAGAAAAGGAGAACTGGCCCTGCCCTTGCTGCCTGCTGCATTGTATGAGCTAGCTGGGGCAATGCTGGAGAGTTTTCCATGGTGGTGAGGATCTGGGAGAGCTTGTGGGCTGACCAACCCAGGCCTAGAACCAGGGCTATGAGTTGGCCCACCTCAACATCCACCCCATCTATGAACAACTGGAGCATGGTCCTGCAGATCCAAAGGTGTAGCATCTCCATGACACAAGGCAACACAGGATATCCAAAAGGAGTCCCAGTGAGGGCCCAATATTGAAAGTGTAGCAAAAGCCAGAGGCATTGAGCTAGACTCATTGCAATGAATACTTGCAAGTAAAGATGTATGAACTAAAGGGTATACTGTGTGACTCATTGAACCACACAACAGCTTCCACAATGAGGTTATTTTTTTTTGGGGGGGGGGATGGTGGTTGGGTTGTAGTTGCAAGGGCAAAAGGTAGACACAAAAGAGACAGAGACATGAATGGGATCAGGATGCATGATGTGAAGTCCACAAAAGAATCAATAAAAAGTTTTTTAAAGTCTTATACTATATAAAGTTTTCAGTGTTCTGAGATGAGTCACAGTGGTCTCCACCTGGAGTGCTGCTTTATGAAACCCTAGGCTCACACAATAAAAAACCCCAGACTCCTGTGGCAAAGTCCCTGAAAGTTATTGCCTTGCTTTAAACTTAAACCAAATGTTTGACCATCTTCCTCTGCTGTTGGGGCCTTCTCCTGAATGTTGGTGTGGATCTGTGCTGCCTCTGGCTCCCATTCCACCCAAATGACTCCCAAATGTTCCACATTCTGCAAGATCTACTCCTCCTCTTTGGGAAGCATTTCCTACTCTGCTGGACTTTTAACATGTCCCTTCTTTTTGTCTGCCTAATGTGCACATTGTCTTTCCAGGTTCAAGTTGGCTATACAAATCCTCACAGCTATCCATCTCTTCCAGTTCTATTTTGTTTGGTTTCACAGAATAGAAATTCACAAGAGCAGGACTGTGTTCACAAGCTTGGTGGCTACATCGCAGGATTCTAGAAAGAACTGAACAAGTAACATTTCACGAAGAGTACAAAAGTGCTATGATTTAGATCTTAAATATCCTCCAGAGATCCCCTTACTAAATGGTTGGTTGCCAACCTGCGGTATTCCTGGATGATGTAATTCTTCTAAGTTCCTCTTGTTGGAGTAACTTAAATTAATGCTCCTGCAGGAATATTGGGATGTTAGTCTCCCCACCCTCTTTGCTTTACAGCTGCAGTGAGGTAAGCAGCTTTGTTCTGTCATGGATTCTCCACCATCATGGGTTGTCTACTCTAGAGCCAAGGATACCCAGGTTCACCACCTGACAATGGATTGAAGCATTGGAAACCATGAGCCAAAATAAACCTTTCTTCCTTGTTAGTTGATTGCCTTGGTATTTTGTTAGAGTGACTAAAAGTTGACTAGCACAAAGACAGTTTCAGTGACTTCAGTGGCAAGACAATATAAACCCTCTTTTGAGAGCATCCATTGCTCATGCTATTTATCTCCAATGACTCTTCCCCTACAATGAGAGACTTCATTGATAAGTCTCATCTTTGACACTGATTGGTCTAGTTAAGCTTTCATTGACCAACTATCTAGTCCCACATAAGTCCTCAAGGTATTTCAGGGACATGCCTGTTTATTTTTTTTTCTCGAGGGTACATGATTCATTGTTATTCTTACCAGAAGAACAATTTTTACTCAGAAATTACCCCAGGATGGCAAAGAACTGTCTGTGCATTAAGGGGTGAGTGTCACCTAACTGACTTTAACCTGGAGATATCCTGACTCAGAGAAGCATAATATGAGAAAGTATTGGACCTTGGTGTTATTCCCCAGAAGGAGAAGGGCCACGATGAGCTAAGAAGTCACTCAAAGTACCCCAAGTTCTTGGCATGGCTCGATCTCACTTGTGCTCTTGGGTATTTGCTTTATATAATGGAGCTTTCAAAAAAAGAAGTTTCTCTCTCTGTTGGATGAAAAGTTAGGGTATTGGATAGTGCATTGGAGCTGTGTGTCTTTGTCATCTTTCTCCACTGGGTAACCTCCAGGAGAGACCAGATTAGCCAAGCGAAGTAACACCATGACATCTCTACAACAGCGATTTTACTGTGTAAAATATTCCTTTTGTCAGCCTGATACTCAACAGTGTGCTATTCATTGCCCTAGGCAACATTCAAAACCCACACACATTTCTCCATTTCCACCTACATTTCCCTATTGTGCTTGCAGGTTTTCTCTAGAGTTGTGCTGTCTCAGTGCTGTAAGCATAGATGCTTTTCTATGATGTGGCTACCTTGTAAGTATGTAAGAAAAATGCTAGAGTAGAAAGGGACTGGAATGTTCCAGGCTTGGCTTAAAGGCCTAGCTTCTGACTTATTAGCTTCATCTTGTTGGACAAGTACTTTGCAGAGCCTTTATTTCTTCATTCGAAATGTAGTAATTCCTGAGGGTGCATGTCCCCAGGCAGTGCAGCTCCACTTTCCAGAACAGACGGCTCAAGTCACAGAGCAATGTCCTTATGGCAACTGGCACTGTCTATGCAGCCTACTGAGGCTTCCAAACAGGTCATTTCAACACTCAACCAGAAATGCTTAATGTAAGGTATTGCACAGGTTGTTCAATAGATGGCTCTACCCCTGGCTCCTATTTTTTAAACAGTGGATGAGTGAACAAAGTTGGCCTTGGGATGCCATTCAGCTCAGCGCTGGTAGCAACACAAATGGCTTTAATAAATGAAAGAGGTGCTTTGGCACAGCCCACAAAGGCAAAGGAAGACTACTGTTCTTGCCAGCATCATAGAGTATGTTAGACACTTCACTTTAATTGCTTCTTATGAATGGAAGATGCAGGAAATGGAATTTTAATTTGTACATCAACTGAAGGAGAAGGTCTTTGTGACCTTACAGATTTTGGGAAAAATACTTTATAGGCCATTTCTGAGACTGTCATCAAAGTTCTGTCTCATGGCTGTTGTTTGATGCTTGCTGTCAAATTGTGGAAAAGCAAGACGTGAATCCCAGAATGACTTCTCTCATATGCCTTTGACAGCAAGTCAAGCTGAGTCTAGGCAGAGCTTTGTGTAGTTCAAAAATAGTAGAAACAACATCAAAGTGTGCTATGGCCTCTAGTGTTGAGTTCCAGAGCTGCTAGTGGCTTTAACTGTTCTGGTATCTCCTCAGTTATGAGATACAGGTTGGACATTCTGTGCACGTTCAGATGTTTTTTATGTCAAGCCATGAGGGAACATTTTCCAGGTGAATTAAGACAAAGTCCTTAAAACAGTATTGGATATATATATATATATATATTATATATATATATATATATATATTAAAGCGGGGTGGTCGGGGGAGGCAGGAGCGTAGCCTGAGTTGCAGGCTGGGCTTGCTAATGGCTTCCCCAGTCCAGTGTCCACTTGAAGTCCCCAAAGCATTCCATGACCATAGCTTCCCTCCATGTCTTCATGGTGTCCCTACAGTGTGCTGTTGTCTTGCCCTCACTACATGATGCCTTTGAACAGCAGCCCTGCAGCCTCACAATTTCAGTACCACAAATTTACTTCTCAGGCTATCTTGGTTACTCACCAGGATCAATGTATCAAGCAACATAATCTGTATCTGGGCCTAATCCCCTGTAAATCACTCAATCCTCATAGTACATAAATAGAGATTTGATGTCTATCTGACATGTCATAAACCTGAAAAATCTAACGTACACATAGGACAGATCAAAAACTAGCTGCATAATTCAAAGGAAAGGTAATTTGAGAAAGGGGGGACATAGGTTTTTGTCTGATTTTTTTTTTTTTTGAGACAGAGTCTTGCTATGTAACCCAGCCTGGCCTTGAACTCAACTTCCTACCTCAGCTTCTGGAGTGATGAGATTATAAGAATGTGCCACTGCATCTGGCTAATCATGAATTATGTGGCTTTGAATAAATAAATAATAACAATTTTTGAACATTTCATTTATCATTTTTAAAAACCAATAAGCCAGAGTGAGAAAGCTCAGCAGTTGAGAGCACTTGTTGCTCTTGAAGAGGACCCTCTTTTCTTCTTAGCATCCACTTGGTGTTTGACAAAAACCTCTCTCTAATTCTAGGGGATCCAATATCCTCTTCTGACCTCTGCAAGTAGCAAGCACACAGTACACATGCATATATATGAATGCATTCAGGCAAAATATTTACACTTAAAATGAAAAAGAATCACCAAACCCACTGTTATAAAAATGGCATGAGGTCTATAAAAAGAGTTTGGAAATTACTGAGATCCATAGAAGTAGGGATAATGCTTTGCTCTGTGTTGAACTGCTGCCCACTCAAAAAGTTAAAAAGGAGAGATGTGGTACTTGCCCTCAGGGGACTTATCATTAACCACAGGAAGACGTCATATGTGTGTCTATGATTATAAATGTCATGAAAACCCTCATAGGTGAATGCACATACTATTGGTGGATGCAGTACATCATGGAAACAGTTTGGAATAGCTGTTGTGTTGAACTGCTGCACAGCATAGGGTGTCCTTCATTGTGAGCATGGTCCCTATCGCTACAGTTCCCCATCATATCAATTATTTAAGAGATTGTCTCTGTTCTCTGTTTTCTAGCTTAGGCCCAAGTTAAGCCACAAGCATAGACATCTCCATTTCTCAAAAAATTCTTTTTACTAATATAGCCCACTACCTAAAATAATGTGTCTATGAGAATCATTAAATGGATGGATGGATGGGTGGATGGATGGACGAACTCCTCAATTTATGAGAAAACAAAGTGCTTTGAATTTGGGCCACATATATATATATATATATATATATATATATATATATATATTTAATTCTGGAAGAAGAAAAAGAAACTGTAAATGGGGAGTTATGTGACATACATGCACTCATGACATTCAGCTTATGGGACATAGGAAAGGTATGTATATACACATGCATGAATGAGCTCAACCATATGGGTCATAAGATAGTTCAGATACAAGTGTTCTAATCATTAGACATAAGGGAGTAAGGACACACATGTGGCCCTTGTCATATGAGACACACACACATGTGCACATGAGCTTGATTATATCAGCATTGAGAGAGAGAGAAAAGAAAAGGTGGAGATGAAAGCCACTTCCATCCTGTCTAACAACCTTGCACATCTTAACAGAACCATAGCCTGCCATCACCTCCAAGAACCAGGCCTTACAAAGTGGCTGACATCTCCAACAAGAACAGATAAAACTGGAGATGAAAGCAGAGTTTTTAAAACTGCAAGTGAAAACACTAGCATATTCCACAGAAAGCACATGGTCCATTTTCAGTAAACAGAGAGAGATGGTTGGGCATGGAAACAGAACAGGGGCACATCCACCTCTGACTGTTTGGGGATATTTGCCAGCATGGGGTGGGGTTGTAGGGAGTTCTGCCCTGATGAAGTAGTATACACTTGCTCAGTGTTGTGAAGCACACATTTCTAGCCAGAGCGTTTCAGAACACTATCTATGACTGTACTTAACTTTAACAATGGAATTTTTCCTTACTCCCCCAGCCCCTACCAATAGTTCACTGGGGACTATGGCAGTAATAATGTGCTTTCCATGCATAAAAGGATTGTTCCAAAGCGTGGAAGAGCCCGGGATACCAACTGACTCCCAAGTCAGGATCAGGAAATATGTGGACAGCTAAGGTTTGACTGTGACCACACCCATAGGGGTTAGAGAGGTGTGTTTGTAATGAGAGCACTCCACTGAAGCCGACCAGCCCATGGACTGAATTGTCTCCATGTGGCAGCCTATATTTGTGAATGAAATGCCTTTCAATGAGGGAAAGTCAATTTTAACAGCTCATTTATTGATAAAAGCGAGTCTGGTCTCGGCAGTGGAAATGCTTCTTGGAACAAGGACTCCAGGTCTCAATTGCCTCATCTTAACGAGTAGAAGAAAGCCTCATAAAAAGCGTTGTGGCTCCTCTGACACCAGAGCTCGAACGAGCTAATATGTGATGATTAGTTAGATGAGGAATGTTTCCATCCTGTGGAGTCAGGGTTTTCCAAGATGCCTGAAAAATGAATCCCATGATGGCAGGCGGCATCCTGGCATCTCCCTCACTTGGTTGAAGCTTCCCCAACTTGTCTGAAATAATAGCTGTGCTGGGCATCTCCTCATCTCCAAGTCAAGCTTATGCACAGCCTACAGATATAGAGGTGCACAACTGGGTGTGCTGGGCTAGGATACGTGTTCCCTCCCCCACAGTGCTGGCCACGCCTCCCCCTCCCCAACCTTCTCTATTGTCATACTGCCCTCTGACCTCCAAGCTCTAGCTTCTGTGAAACCCTCCTAACAGATCCAGCCATACCTCCTCTCCTGAAATTTCCTGCCTTTTGCCAGTCTATAAGGGTCGACTGAAGGTCAAGAATTGATTGAAAGTGTCAAGACAGTGCCTGAACCTCTTCATGTCCTGTAGCTTGGGTGTTATAGCCTGATGACTGGCACCAACTCAAATATCTGGAAATCTTTTATGGCCTCTCAAATACCTGCAAATATCCAAGAAGAGTGAGTTTAGTCAGATCCAGAACTCCAATGGTTTTTAGTCTAACCTGTGTGCTCCATTTTAGTATCAGTGACCCCTGATCAGGCCACCATTCCTTGTCATATTGTTGACTGCTGCATCTATTCCCTGGCTGGCTTCTGGCTTTTATTCTTTTCTCTCCTCACAGCTTGCAGCTTTTTCTCTACCCTTGTTTAAAATATAACAATAGCTCCCATCTTAATTAGCATAAAACACCAAAGCTGAATAATTCATATCTAGCATTTTTTAGGTGTCACAAGTAAAAGTCCCCTTTCTACTTGAGTGGGCGATCGTTAATCGCGATATTAGTGGGAGATAGGGGCTTAACCACTTTATTGATTGACTGAAGCTCTATTGTACAGCCAGCCATCTTAAATGATGTGGACATAGGGTAAACTTTGGTAAGACAAAATGTAAGGAGAGGATGGGGGGGAAGGCTCAGTTGGTAAAGTGCTCCAGGACCTAAGTTTGATCCCCAGAACTCATGCCAATTTTTTAAATTAAAAAGCTGGACAGGGTGGCATGCACTTGCAATCCCAACACTGTCAAAGTAAAGACAGGATGTCAGCTGAGTTCTCTGGCCAGCCAGTGTAGGCTATTAGTGAGTTCCAAGCCAGTGAGACCTGGCCAAAAAATAAACAAAAGAAAACAACACTGTTGGCACCCTCCCCTACATGTGCTCACGCAGAGCAAGTGCAGTGTCTAGAGCTCAAATTCAATACTAGCAATGCTGGAGGGAGTTTATTCCTGACATTTGTTTTACCCCAGTCCTGCTGAGGAAGTCAGTGTCTAACTTCTGAGGTTGAGATACAGCATTCTGATCTACAAATGTTTTAACTATCACATAGCTAAACCTTTTTACATATGCAGGTTGAAGGTTGGATATCGACCTTCTTCATTAAGATCTTGAGAACTATACCGCCAAAAGGGCACCATCATCTTTGAAAAGCACATCAGTTCCCTTTTTTTCCAGTGAAATCACATTCCCTCACTTCAATGTGCCTGGGAGAAGCCTGAGACTGCAGAGACAGAGAAATGATGAGCAGGCTGCACTGTGTGTGTGTGTGTGTGTGTGTGTGTGTGTGTGTGTGTGTGTGATGGGGGGATCAGGAGCTGTTGGCAGGGATATGGGACATGAGTTAATTGTTGATGGCACCTAAGGCTGGGTAGGAGGCAGGGGGAACAGAAACAGAGACATTCACAAACAGACCAACACACAACACACACAACACACACACACACACACACACACACACACACACACACGAGAGAGAGAGAGAGAGAGAGAGAGAGAGAGAGGGGGGGATAGAGAGACAGAGTGGTAGTTGGGCTTTTACTTTATATTAAAGAACCAATTATATTTGTCATAAAGCCCTCTCCAGGACTCCTGAAGGGAGCCTAGAATGGATAGAGACAAAGTCTACCCCACTCTCTCAGAGCTCTGCTGGTTCTTGGGCCTTGGTGAAAGAGAAAGAACTTCTTTGGGGTACATGTCATGAAATCACAAGCAGGGACAATAAAATTTCCTTCTAGCTTTCCTGGAAAAGCACACAACTGTTAATTAGAGTGAGTGTATTAAGACAAAGGAAACACCCAGAATTCCATGGGTCATTAGACCTTGGATTGAGCACACATTATTTATGGTGCCTAACATAATGACTAAATCCCCAGAGTAAAGCACAGAATCATAGTGGGTGAATAATTCACTCAACAGATACTTATTGACCCACTGCTATGCAATAAACACTGTCAAAATGTAGAAAATGAAACAATGACCATGAGAGACTCCTCACAACATTTCCAGAGGCATAGATAAATAAGCAAACAAATATGTTACTGTCAGGATCAAGAGCTGCTCTCAAAGGGGTGAGCTGGAAGGTCCTGTCTGGGAAGGAGGAGCCCAAAGAATGCAAGACCCAGAAGGCAGGGAAGGCATGAGAGACTAACTTCCAGTCACGGTGTAGCTGTCACACTTGCAATCTCAGCAGCTATGATTACCTGCAGAAGACCCAAAGGAAACTGGGTCAGCCAATATCCTTTCATGAAAGGACAGTGGGCTGAATCCTTCTTGAGTATTTACATGGAGTTAAATGTTGACGGAAAGGAACAGAGACGTGGTCTCCACTGGTAAAGTGGAGCCACTGGTAAAGTGTCCATGGTACTGTAGGCAACTATAGTAAATCTCACTGGGGGACACACACGCAGGCACTGCATTTTACACACACACACACACACACAGAGAGAGAGAGAGACAGAGAGAGAGAGAGAGAGAGAGAGAGAGAGAGAGAGACAGAGAGAGAGAGAAAGTATGAGAGAGAGACAGAAAGAGAGACAGAGAGAGACAGAGAGAGAGAGGGACAGACAGAGATGAAAGAATAAGAGAAGTTAGTTAAAAGAAGGAAGATGAAGAATGAGAGGGAAGAAGGTGATGGGGCTGAATTTGTATGTGTAAGAAACCTAACATTATATGTAATGAATACATGATAATAAAATCACTTTTTAAGAGATGAGAAGATTCTGAAAAATTGTGAAGGGGTTACTGCTGAATCCTGAATTCAGTAACATGAACTGTGGGGAAGAAACCATCATGTAGTTAGGGGATCAAGGGACTGAGGTGTTAGAGTGTGCCCCAGTCTCCAGGAAGGAAGACAGGTCAACATAGACCACTGTATCTTGAAAGTGGTGGTGAACAGGTGGAAACAAGAGCTTTCCAAGATCGAGAAGGACCTGGTGAATTCAGATGAGGTCTTGAGATTTTCTTCTGGTTGAAGTTAGAAATTGAGACATGTGGCACCCTCCCAAACACTTCTGTTCAGAAAATATCTCTTTATTTTCAGAAAAAGAATAGGACAGAAAGGTACAGTAGTGGTGAAAATTGTCTAGGTGCCCCTTACACTGTCAGATGTGCTTAACAGAGTGTTGGTGGGGAACAGAGACTGGAGACTTCATTAGATGGTGCTGTTTTGGAAGAAGAATTGGTAGAGCCAATGGGCTATTTGGGTGAGAATCTGGGACTAGAATTAAGGTCAGAGTAACAGCTAATATGGATTGCCAACGTTACAGGATTTAGAACCATCTAGGAGATACACCTCTGCGCAGTCTCTGAGGCAACAGCAAGAAAAGTAAGTAATGTGTGTGGTATTAGGATTTTTTAGTTAAGAGACCCAGCAGACAGAGGAAAGCACTTTGGGAAAAATAGGCTTGATCTTTAGAGAATAGAAATATTCTTTATTTAAAATGCATACTAACATTCAAAAGTAGATGAGAAAAAGCCAGAATACATGTGAATTTATTGAGTAGTTCAGACACGCAGTTTTATATACACATGTGTTTGTTTATGTACAATTACATATAAAGCCATGTATAGCTTAATGCCTGGAACACATTTTGAGTGGTAAATTAGATTTCGTTGGTATGTAAATGTAATGAAGTGGCATAGCCTACTATACACATAGATTATATGTTTCACACATGTATATATAATCATATAAAGTAACACTCCTATAACTATGCTAAAGGAAACCACACGAGACAAATTCCAACACTAGATAAAATGATGCAATCAGGGGCTGTGGTAGTCATGAGATGCCCAAGTGGTTTCTAAGCTAACACAGCATACTGTCTTTCTATAATCTTCATATAACAGTCCACCCTAAAATAACAACTAGGAAAAGCATGGTAAACACATAGGGCACAGGGAACCACACTTCATCATCTGCACTGTGTGCTGTTCATATCTCCTCATGTTATACTTTTGCACACCTGCTAGGAGCACAGTACAAGACGAGTACACAGGTGTAGGGAATTGTATAATATTTTAGTTTCATGTTCCACTGCAGCTTTGCAATAGAGCTTAGAGAAAACAGTGTATTCTCATTAGATCAGCCTGATGTGACTTCACTTTTAGTTGTCTCAAATGAGCTCCCCTTACAAGAGAAAATTTGAACATCTCCAGCATGTAGTCCTCGGTACCAGGTTTTAAGAAACACTTCTCTTTGCTATTGGTAAGCAAAGAACTCGGGAATTAATTTGCTTTTACCTGGAGAGGGCTCCAATGTATCTTCACAAGTCTGTCTCAGAATTATTACTTCAGCACCAGAAACACTGTTTTCCTCTCCTTTCCATGGGATATTAGTGCTTTGCTGCTATGAAATTAACGTATCAGGCACTACACACACACACACACACACACACACACACACACACACACACGCACATGCACACACGCACACACACAATAAAACACAATCAGGTACTGTAACACATACACATATACTAAAACCCATAAAATCTGAAATCCCAAACACCTGTGGTCCAAGCATTTATTTATTCATCCATTTGTTATTTTGTATTTGTTAGAAGTACATGTTTTATTCTCTGTGACACGATTTCTTATACCCAGGCTGGCTTTGGTGCATCTATATAGTCAAGCACTACAGTAAACTTACAGTACACCTCCCTCCACCTCCCAAGGTCTAGGTCACAGAGCACATCTGGTTTATACAGTGCCGGGGATGGAACAGTGGAGGGGTTGTTGTGCATGGTAAACAAGCACTCTACCAATTGAGCCCCAAGCCCATCTAGTCATTTTTCCCCTCAATTTTAAGACAACGTTTGTGTATGAGTGTGGTATGTGTATGTGGTGTATGAGCATAAATGTGCACAGATGTGCACACTCAGAGGCCAGAAGAGGATGCTGGGTACCCTGATCTGTTACTCTCCATCTCATTCCTTTGAAACAGAGCATCTCATTGGAACTGGGCCTAAGGTTGGTGGCCATCAGACCCAATAATCCACCTGTCTCTGCCCCACACTGCTGTGGTTGCAGTTATGTCCATAACCATACCCAGCTTCTCACGTGGGTGCTGAGAATTAGAACTCAGGCTCTCAGGCTAGTGCAGCAAGCACTTTTACCCAGTGAGTCATCTCTCCATCTGCAATGTTGGTTTGTTTGAGATAGGGCCTCATGTTTACGTGCTGAGATGAGAGGCCTGTGCCACCATGTGGACTTGACTCTGAGCATTTGAATGAAGGATACTCAGCTTGTACTTGCAGAACACCACACTTGATATTAGGGAATATACTGATGAATGCGAAGAGAGTCTCATTATTATGAAGTTTATAACTGAATTTGCAAGGCATAAAAATAGTGATTGACAAACAGAAAATGTTTGAGTCAGCTAGGAGATACCTTTGATAGTCCAGGGGCAAATGAGGCATGTGGACTGGGAATGAATCTATGCTAGAAGAACCAAAGTGAAGGTGATGGATGCAGTGACATGAAGAGGGGACAGAGAGAAAGATTTCATGGTGCACTGTATGTCATCAGAGAGAACCACAGCCCAGGACAGCTTTAGCAGCTCTAGTCTGGATGATTTAGAAGATGGAGAGAATGTCACACAATGACTACAAAGGAACAATCAAATGGAAAAAAAATTAATTGGGCTGCATGGAGTTCAGTATTAGCAGCACATACATGTTCTTCTCTCAAGCAATAGACCTTTGGTATGAAATCTTCCATGACTTCCGTGGTTTGAGTCTAGAAACATGATTATGGGTGTCGAGGGAACAGAGACTAACACAAAGACACACTTACAGAAAAGTTAGGGTTGGGTGGGCTGTGCACACTGCGATGGAGCCATATCTGCTATCTCAACAACCTGGAACTGTCAGGGAATTTATTAGGTATATCTCAGAGAGGAGTTAGCTAGTCTTAGCAGGAGATGTTAGCAGGAGGCAAGCAGTGTCAGGCTGCTAACATCTCATGGTTTAGCAACTACCATTGTTAGTTCTCACATACACTGCTCAATAGTTCATAAACACTAATACTTGGACCAGAGGAAGGCTTTGCCACTTCTGAACCTGACTGGTATGGGTCTGAGACCTTGGTCCTTTACATGGCCATGCCCATGTCAACAATATACACTCATCAGAGTTTCATCTCCTCCTTACACATTCACCATTGTCTCCCCTCAGAAGTCTCAGGACTGAAATTCAGCCTGGTGACTCACTTTTGACTTGATACTTGAACACTGAAATGGCTCTCAAGAGAGGAGAAAGCAAACACTTAGCAATAACAAAAAAATAAGAATGGTAAGTAGAAGGGTCAGACTTGCCCTGGCCAACACAGCAATGAGTCTATGCTTGAGGAGCTCTGGCCTTCTCTTGGGTGTCTCAAGAGCTCTGAGCACCATGGTTACATGAAGAGCCCTTGAAATGAGACACAGGAGGAAATAGCACATGCCAGCTCTCTGCTTTTGCTTTCTTCATTAGTCTGAGCTGTACATCATGGTAGGGAACACCCCAAATCTCCCACACATAGGTAGAAAGGTCTCTGCTCTTGCAATATTCCTTGGGCAATTACTTCCAAAAGGAAAAAAAAAGTAACAGACAAAGAGAAATCCACAGCATGTATTAGGTCTGTTAGTGGAGGGGACTTCATTATTTTTAATGTCCCAGTAAAAGATCTTTCTTCTCTCTACATTTACCAGACCAATCCCGATAATGTCTTTTAAACAATTAATTCTAGTTTCAAAAGCATTCTACTCTGCAGTTTGTCCAGAATTAAGTGACCATTAGAAGGCATTAGCTTAGAAATGAGTGCCCTAATTACTTCTGAAAGTTAGCAATAAAAAAGAAGAAAAAGTTCAAATTTCCGAGACACCAGCATGCCTGCTGCCTGGCGGCATTGTACATACCTCTCTGTCTTCTTTCTACGCTGAATGTGGGCCAGAGGGAAGGGCCCCTCTGTCCTCAAAGCTTACCATCTGATTTCATGCTATGCAAAAGTGACTTGATCCAGCCTCAACTACAGAAAATAATCGAGACAAGGACAGTTCCCTCTGATCCCATGTCAGTGAAATACATAAATATGACAAGGCAGATGGCCTCTAATGGTGCATGTCCATGGAGCTCTGCCATGGCAGAGAGATGGGCACCATAGCTCTGGGTGGTAAGTAGGGTTGGTGCAGCAGCCACTCCAGGTGAGAGTGCCATCTGACTGTCAACTCCATAGCTGTTTGAGTAGTCCCAATGGATATCCCGTTCCTATTGCAATGGAAGTGCAATGGAAAACACAGGTTGCTAGCACATTCTCTTTCCAAGGCGAGGGTACTGACTGCCCTTCTTCCTGTACCAAAGTACACAGATGGTTAATGAGACAAATTTTTCTCTTTAAAAGGTTTTTGTTATTGTTGTTTTATGTTTGTTGTTTTTGTTTCCTTGCTTTGTGTGTGTGTGTGTGTGTGTGTGTGTGTGTGTGTGTGTGTGTGTGTGTGTGTGTGTGTATGCTTTAGAGGCCAGAGGACAACTATGGTATCATCCACAGAGTATCATCCACTGTTTTCTCTTGAGATGGGATTCTCTCAGACCTGTGGTTCATCCAGTAGGCTAGACTGGCTGGCCAGCAAGCTCCAGGGCTGTCCTGTCTCCACCATTTTAGCACTGTGATTGCAAACAAGTGTCACTGCACCTAGATTATTTTATGTAGTTCCTCTGAGATCAAACTCAGGTCCTCATGTTCTTCAGTGAGTGATTTGCAGCCTGTTTGTGCTTCAGATGGGAATGCTGGCACAGATCACAGCCTTTCTATCTTCCACACACACGGTGGCTTACAGCTCCCTTGCTCATCCATGGAAATGAAGGTGTGTTTATCCTCACGCTGTGGGTTTGGGTGCTATTGTATTGACTGCTTCTCCTTAGGGGAATAGTTTGGGATTTTGAATGCTTTGGGGCAGGAAGGTGAGGGTTGGGGCTCATTCCCATTGTTTTGGGGGATCCTGAAGTTTGGGATCAGAAAGAGGCAGCCATACTTGTTTAGATTTTCCCTCATTAGCAGCTGCTGTTTCTTGGGTCAACATATCTTTTTCACATTTCCTCACTAAAGAGCACCCTTGAGGCTGTGCTTTAAATGAAGTCACACAGAAGTGTGTTCTATTGGGAATTGGAACAGAAATACAGCCTCCACATTCTTGCCAGGGGACACTGCCTGAACCTTTTCCCTTCTGTTAGACAGTCAACAACTTCCTTACTGTTAGAGCTCGTATAGTAATCTGTAGTCATGATGCGCTATGAAACACAGAGGGATTGGTACAATGCTGATAAATATGATATGATACACAGGGGGATTGGTGCGATTCTAGTAAATATGATATGATACATACAGGGATTGGCACAATGCTGAAGGCAGAATGGAAGAAGGCTGGCCTTTGCTGCCAACTGCAACTGAGATAAGAAAAAGGGGAAAGAGGGAGGTTCTAGAGGCATTGATATTGACATAGGAAAAGCCCAATAGCAGAGGAAGACTAGAAACCCTTTGACTTGATTACATGTAACAAAACAGCATGTACAAAAACACCCCAGAATCTCCCAGGATGAAGAAGGCAGGTGATATGAAAATGACCAGGATCCTCAAAGGCCCAGGAGACCTGTACCAACTATCTATTTACTTCCATTCTTGTGAACGTTTTTTTTTCTTTTTCCTTAATGGGCAGTCTCTATTTCTTCCCACATGTCTCTTGCCAATTATTTGTTCTGGGGCACAAGAACCTGGAAATGTCAGCAGCTGTCCTCTGAACTCTGATTCTCACCTATAACACAACCACGGAATGAGAAAGTCTTCATGAAGAAAAACAATATCATGCCATCGAACGGGAGGTAACTCAGACAGCAGCATCACTGCCTCCACATGCCTGCTTTGCTGGAACTCTGGACTTTAATCAGACCAGAGTGTATTAACTTCAGAGCATCATGTGGTCAGACATGGTGCTGCACCTGCCCGCCTAATGAAGTCTTTGATGTGGCTCTTGCAGGTTGCATAGGTAGCCTACCTTTAATCATAGGAAGCCAATGACAGATAGTGCCCCACCAGACTCCCTTTCATCTCCAAGTATTCCTACGGCATGATTGTAGAGGTAAATACCTAGGCAGATTATCTGCCTTTCGACCAAATGAGAAGCAGGTGAACGAAAGCTATTTTGTAGCCTTTGCTATGAGAAAATGACTTGCCCAGGGAAAGGAAACATATATTCTTCAAACTCTTTGAATTTCCTCAACTCCAGTGGTTTACATAAGAGCTGAGGGCTAGAAAACTTAAAAGTTTGGGAAAACTACAGGTACTGCATCCTGGAAACTGGCTTCAACTCCTTCAGGGAAAGTTGTCAAGTACAAGAGTGTTATGAATTCATCATACATTAATCATTTAGCCACACCAGGGAATTTTCTGTTCTTTGCTTTATCCATCATTGAAAAAAAACTCACAAGACCTACATTATTCCATTTATTTTATGGTTATAAATAATCAAATACAATTTGCCGCTCTGTGGTTCGTAATGCATTCACACTGGCTCAGAAGCTGATGGGAAAGCGTAGGCTTGGTTTGTACTTGGGGCTTTCTTAGGACTAGAATTCTCCAGGTGGTTCTCTCTCATTATGGAGAGCACTGTGATGTGGCACAGCCCTCTCCACAAACCCAGGGGAATGCCTCCCCGTTATTAGGCGTGTCCCAGGGAACAGCACTGATGCGAAGTTGTCTCAATCAGGAGCTGCAGGCTGGAAGAACGGAGATCTCAAATAGAAAAATCTTTTGAATCATCTTAGCTAGAGATTTTTTTTAATGTCTCTAAATCTTCCAATGCAAAAATGAAGTAGAGGCTGCTAATTCAAAGCTGAAGACTGTTGCTGTGAATTCGTCGTGACAACAATATGGTCAAGGTCTGTTTTTCACACTTCGGTTCACACTTATTTCAGGGCTGGGGAAAAACCATGTGCTTGTAAGAAAGCCGAACTCATTCAGAGGCTGGAAGCTCACAGTATAATGAAGGCATCTTCCTGGGGAGATAGAGAGCGTCCTTCTGAACCTAATTTCCCCATGCTTATTGGGGGACACTCTAGCAAACAGAGGTGGCTACAGACTTATGCTCCCTGGTATTTCCTTATGTATGCTTCCCAGCAGGCCTCCCACCGGCTCTGGCTGGCCACCATGTTCCACTCAGAGTAAGCTATTTTATGTGCAGGCTGTCTCCTTTGTTGACAGAGCTACTCCTAAGGAGACAGTTGTGTCCACGACACACAATGTTCCTCAGGCCTGTCCCTGGTATCTTGGCTACTTTGCTTCTGTCCGTTGCCCTGCCTTGAGCCTGTGGCCTTTGCTCATATGGTATTCAGGTGGGCAGGTGAGTGCCCCAGGGTAACTGTTGCCCTCACAGAAGCATTGGTGAAGTTCAAGGATGGCCTTCTGCTGTTGTCTCTATTAGTCTATGGGCAAGCAGCTACCCTGTGGATTTGTGATCAGATGAGAACACTAACATTAGAGCAGTATTCTGGGGTCTTGGGTGCTTCTTCTGGCTTCCACTTTAGAGTTGGCTGCTTTCCTTGTGCCTGGAGGAGATGTGCCAGTCCAGCCCATCTCAAGACATACGATGTCAGGAGTCACCCAAATCCTTCCCTACTGATAGCAGATTAATTCCCAGTTACCCTGCTTCTACTCATCTTCTCCAGTTTCACTCTGACTTCCACCATGCTGTTAGTCTCAGGGACTGGGATGGGGTGGGGGTTCTGAAGCTGCCATTAGCATCTACCATTCCCTATGTAGTTGAACCTAGGGGCAGAATTCATCCAGCATGTTCTTAGATGGTTCTGTATACACATAATAAGAGTACAATGACAATAGAAAGTCCTCTTTTCATGGAAGAGTACAACTCCCTCCTGCATATTCAAGTATGTAAATGCATAGCTGAGTTGCTCGCCTGCCTCCAAACTCCAGAAACACAGAATTCCAGTCTGGCAATTATAGGACTCTTCCAAACCACAGAAGACCCTACACAGCAGAGCCCCTGACTGTGTGAAAGAGATACAACAGACTCATAGCTGCCTGTGGATGTTTGCTGGGGATAGAATTGTGACCCCTAAATCTCATTTGCTGTAGTTATAACACTGAGTGTGGCAGATAAAGCTGGAAAGGTGTTGATCAGTTTATTTTCTTCTTGCTGGCACAGATGCCCTGACTTAAGCAGCTTAAGGAAGAGAAAGTTTACTTTGGCCCCACAGTTTGAGGGTATAGTCCATCATGATGGGGGAGGCAGTGCAACAGGAACATGTGGCAGCTGCTCACATGGTACCCACAGTCAGGAAGCAGAGAGAGATGGACGCTGATGCTCAGTTAGCTTTCTCCTTTTCTCTAGTCCAGGACCCAGCCCATGGGGTGATGCTGCCCACATTCAGTGTGGACATTCCCTCTTCAGTTAAAGCTCTCTGAAAACCTCCTCACAGACTTGTCTCTAAATCCAGTCAAGTTGGCGTTAAGATTAATCGTCACAGAGGGATATTATGGTTGAAGGACTTGATGAAGTCCTTAATCCTAGAAAGACTGGTGTCTCTGTAAAAAGATGAGGTGACACCAGGGAACCATGAACATAGAGGAGAAGCCATGGGAGGATCCAGTGAGAAGGCTGAGCTGTGAGGAGGTCTCACCCAGAGCCACACCCTGATGTGGACCCCAAGCCTCCTGCATTGTGAGTGAGTTCTTGTTCTTTCTGTGTGTGCATCTCCTGTGACAGCAGAGGAATCCCTAGCACTGCCCATTGTCTTTTTCAAGTGCTTAAGGAAGGTGGAGGGAGCTGGGTCATGTGTTTTCAGGGAGTGTGTGCATTTTCTTATGCTGGGTTATAGGAGGAGGTGTGTATGGGGGGGTTGCATGAATGTGCGAATAAGGAAGCCAGAGGTTGACTTTGGATGTCATTCCTCAGGCCCTGTCCATCTCGGTTTTTGAGATAGAGTCTCTCATGGGTCTAGAACTCACCGTGTAGACTAGACTGTCTGATCAGTAAGGCTCCTCCTGTCTGCCAACCTTAGCACCAGCATTTCCAGTACATAATACCACACCCAACTTTTTACATATGCCTGGGGATCGAACTGAGGTCCTCATGCTTGCCAAGTGCTTTCTTAATGGGACATCTCTGAGATCTTCATTCTTTCTTCTTTCTCCCCCTAACAGGGAACCGCAGGTTGTCTTTGTCAAAGTCTGTGTTTGTTCCACTCAGTGTTCGCTAACACTGAGTTGTTATTACCGCTTTCCTTCCTGATAGAAAGACAGAGCAGCTCCCATACTTGCTCCCATCTGTGAGTAGATCCAAGTTCCTTGTTCATCACACGAGACCAGCTTGGATCAGAAAGAAGCTGATACTACACACTCACCTGCCTCTTGTCTGGCTGAGATGTAAGAGGTGTCCACATTGTACTCCACCCAGCTTCTAGAGCATGATATGTCCGGGAAGCTTCTGGAAGCCTTCATCTGTTCTGCTTGGAAGGTGCCCCTCATCTTGTCCCCACACCCTGCTCTTTTTAGAAAGACATCTTTGCTGTGCTCTTGGAAGCTCTATCAATCACTTTCTTCATTAATGTGACAAAGTAACTAACAAGAGTCAATTTAAGGGAGAAAGGGTTTGTTTTGGCAAGTGGTTTATACAAATACTGTCTCTCAAGGAAAGAAAGGAGCTTGAGGCAGCTGGTCACATTGAATTCACAGTCAAGAAGCAAAAAAAGATGAACGCTGGTGCTCAGCTCACTTTCTCCTCTTTATTTACTCCAACTTCAGCTCATGGTGCTGCCAACAGTACGGTTCAGTTAACTCAACATCCCTGGACACACCCTTTTGCACACACCCAGAATTTTGTCTTCTAGATAATTTTAAATTCAGTCAAGCTGGCAGTAGAGATCGGCATCACAAACCTTCTAAACCCCCCATTAAGAGGAGTGGAGCCAAAGTCCCCTCACCCAGCACCTGCAATGCATGAGCATATCTTTATCCTTGGCAATGGTAGCACATGTCTTTAATCCCAAAACTCATGGGACAGAGAGGCAGGCGAATCTCTGTGAGTTTGAAGCCAGACTGGTCTACAAAGTGGATTTCAGAACAGTCAGAGCTACAGAGAGAAACCCTGTCTTGAAAAGCAAAAGCAAAAACAAACAAAAAGGTAGAACACCCATAGACTCTTCAAATACAATATTCTTCTAAGCAGGCTTGGTACAGGCACACTGTCTCTGTTAGAATCCTTGGGACCCCGGAACATCAACTCCTTTGAAGGCTGGAGGATGTATTGAAGAGAGGAGACTGCTGAGATCCAAGCAGCAGGTGCACAGGAACTAACAGGTTAGCCCAGGCTTCTGCCTCTCTGTTGCTGCCACTGGGGCCACAGACACATTTGCAAGGCAAGAACTGAACGTTGTCTTCTCTCATCACCACAACAAAATACCTGCCAAAAGCAGCATAAGAAAAAAAGGTTGATTTAGCCTCGAAGTTTGAGGATACAGTCCACCTTAGCATGGGAAGCATAGTGGCTGGAGCGTGTGCGCACCAGCTGGTGGCGGTGTACACACAGACAGGGGGTGAATGAGAATCCTCAGCTTCCTCCCTTCTTTTACTCAGTCCAGGTCCCCAGTACACATACATTCAGGATGGGTCTTCCTACTCCAGCTAAACCTCTCTAGCAATGCTTCACAGATAGGCCCAGAGGTAAGTCTCTTAGGTGATTTCAGATGTCCAGTTAACAATATTATCCACCACACACATTAACACTTAAAGAGCTACTTTCATTTCATCCTCTTATTTTCCAACTTTAGGAACCCATCTATAGGGCAGTGGAATCACATTAGCTCCTAGTGTTTGAACTCTGTGACTGACTATGAGACCAGAGCACTTGTATTTCTTCTGCCTAGGGTCTACTCCATCCCCACTCAGGAAGTTACCGTCTGTTGACATTTCTGCCCAATTTCCTTTCTGAACTGAAATACAGAGTTTTAATAAATGTATGCACTATCTACCTCCCCTATGATAGAAAACTCATTTTCTGGTTTCTTTTGGGAGACTCATGCCTCTTTTGCCAACATGTCGTATCAAGCATGCTTCTATTCTTCCAGGAAATTCCAGACAGGCCACTTAGTTTTATCTTGGACAGAAAGCTGCATCTGGCATTGGAAAGGAATCTCCCAATGATCTGGTAGACCAAATCACTTTTGCAGTATACTTTTCAGCAGGAAAACACAATTTTATTCAGTTGAATTGCCACTGGGGAAGAAAAACTGGTCAACCCTGAGGGGGAAAATCATCAGTATATTTGAATATATTTCTTGGTTTCTATTGCTTCTCTTCATGGCCATCAGACATGCTCATTAGCTGTTGTGCTTTTGAAGACTTGGATGAGTCAAGGTGACTCAAGGAAGTTTGTTTTCTTAGTTTCTGGAGTTTAGGAAATGAAGCTGCTTTTACACAGGATGTCTAAACCCAGAGAGTGTAATGAACAGGAGCATCTTAAGTCAGAGAGCTTGCATAGGTACCTGAAGGAAAAACCCATGCAGCCAACACAGGGAACACGGGACAGTATCTCTGAGCATCCACAGCTCAGCATCCGATGCTGACAGAGGTCTGTGGAGTGCCAGGGCCTACATCCCTCAGCTATGTTAACATCTCCAGTGAAATTATACCCATACCCAAAGAGCCTTACTGATTTTCTTTAGTGAATTGGCTTCCAGATAGCAGAAAAAAAGAAAGAGAGAAAGAATGAAAAAGACAAATGGTTGTTGTGCAATTTAGCCTGAAACTGGGCTCTGTCCAAGAGTTCACACCAGCAAAGTGATATCTGCAAGAACTTGGTGTTTGGATATGTCATTATCTAACAGGTCAGAGGAAATGATGATGTAATGAACATCAACCAATAGCTGAAATGTCATGCAACACAAACGCTGAATTTCCCCATCTCAGGGACTGTGGGAACAACTCCTGAGCAATCAGTAAGAGTCAGGTCTGGGTCTAGATATCCAGCAATGATCAGAAATTTGCCTTGTTTTAATTTAGCATTTGTGTTAATGTATTCAGGCATGTCTTAGAATATTAAAATAGCACCTGGTGTGCTCTGTGCAAATGCTTCTGTGCTTCAGGAAGAGGCAATGAGGGGAGACAAGGGTTGAACTTTAGACTTCACTAGAGACCATAGGGGATAAATGCCTGTGGTTTCTAAGAATAAAACAAAGCCAAAGGGGAGGAGGCAAACACAGACTGTCTTTATTGCAAGCAACATGTACCTCTAAGAAAATCCTATCCTCAGAATTTTATTCAGGCACAATTTGTGAACCAAACCAGGTTTTCACTTCATAACTTTGCTTTCATGCAGATGCCTTACACACACACACACACACACACACACACACACACACACACACACACACACACACACACACACGAGCTCCTGCATGTGCTCACATGCACGCAAACCTAATTTAAAAATGCTTACATTCATAGGTTTACTTTTGCTGATATGTCAAGGCTGTCAAAGTAGATAGCCCTTTAGACTTATGTCTGCCTTCGAAGGGCACATTCAGGCTGTGAGTCAAGAATGCTCTGAAGGCAAAAGTATTGACTTAAAACTCCTAGAAGCAATTGCTCTACCCCTATGCTGCCTCTGAGAGCAGCATCTCTTCCTTTGTGTAACTGAGACTTGATACCTCTCACAGCTTATAACACAAGAACAAGAAAGACAGGAAGAAGCCTTCTCCTTGGAAGACCAAAAGGTGCAGTAGGTATGGCGGGAAAAGCCATTAGGTTACTCTAAACATATGTCTTAGCCACTTTCCTTGTTGTGACCAAATAGCTGTCAAGAGACAGAAGGATTTCCTTTGGCTTGCAGTTTAAAGAAACCCTCCTTCATAGCAGAGAAGGCATGGAGGCAGACATTTGAGGCAGCTGGCCATTTTGTGTTCACATTTGTGACTAAGTAAGGCAAATAACTTTCACAGGCAGTCTTCTCTGTTAGTGTACCTTTAAAATAACCTTTCTTTTATTTTTAGCTAATACTTATGGTACAAACTGAGCATGCTCAAGCATGTGCTCCTACACTGAGCATGCTGAGGAACGGGCCCATCCCTGTGACTGTGTACAGCCCCTCTGAATAAAAATGACATGCTTGCTTTCTTTGGGACATTGCTCTGGAAGCAACTCAGAGCTCACCTTGCCTCTGCAGGTCAGACATCTTTTTCTGCAGGTAAGACATCTTTCTATGTCTTGGTTGTGTACTCACTGTGCATTCACTGAGTTGGATTGTGTTTGTGGTCAGGAGGCAGGGGGCAGACTGGAAGTGGGGCTGGAGGATAAAACCCCAAGGTCCTCCCTCAAGTGGTTCACTTCCTCTAACCAGGATCCATCTCCTAATGCTTCCACAACCTTCTAAACAGGGTCTCTAGCTGGGGACCAAACATTCCAACACATGAGCCTGTGTGGACATTTCACATTCAAGACACAGCATGTGATATACTTTAGACTTCCATCAAATCTAATAAAGATAAAATGATTTTTAAAAATTTTCTTCCTGAAAAGTACCCCAAACCTATCATCTCTCATTTCATTTTTTTTCTTTTATTTTTTTTCCTAAGATGCTAAGCTCATGAAATCTGAGTCTAGATTGTCCCTGTCACCTCCATTAGAAGTCATCACCCATGAAGTGATAACTGATCACACCAGGCCATTTTCATTTCCTTGTTCATCTTACAAATACATAGGTGATTCTGGTGGGTGTAGCTAAGACGTAATGGGAGTAAAAGAGAATTTACCCCTGAGTGTCTAGAGGGCAAGTGGCTCCCTGCCGTGCCTATCAAGGGCTGGAAAATTGGTCAAGAAAGCTCAGCTTGACTGGAAAGTAGAAGGGAGTCATAAGAATCCTTGAACTCACTTTATGTTGAAAATATACATTCTGGCTGAACGAGGGTTCTAAGCATTCAGTTGAATTTTCAGGTACAGTAGAGAAACCCAGTGGCCTGCAGAGCTCGCTTCGGACAGATTAATACACTGCTAAATGTTCACTGGAGCTCTGCCAGAAGGGATATAAACAGTGAAAGAAGTTACCCTATGAGTCTCTGTCTTTTTGCCAAGTAGTACAAGGAAAATGTGTTTAAGGGAAAAAATGATAGGAGGATGTGTTTTTATTACATGTATGCTCATCAGATCCCAGCTCTGGAAAACCCATTAAAAACAACACGGAGTATTTAAAATCAGCAGCAATCACTTTGGGTAGTTACTGATTTACAAGATTAAAAACATTCTGAACTGAAGAGGAAAGTGTATTAATAAACACTGGATTCTGGAACAATCCTCAGTGATTAATGCTGGTCTTTTCAGTGTGGGGTTCATTCTTCAGGGAAGTGAGGAGGCGTTAATATTCACAGGGTCCCTAGAAACTGAAGAAGAGTGCTTAATCCCTGAGTCCTAAGCAAGACCCAGGTTTGTTTTAACTCCACTTGCCTTGCTCAAGCAAAGGCACTTCCCAAGTTCTGTTTGCATTCTAAAAGCCTGCCTGGTGTTTAGGAAAGACATGCCCTTTATGGCCTGCCTATACAGTTTTGTTTCTTGGTACTTAAAACACTGGAAACTCTCAGCAGCACAGAACTTAGAGAGGGACAAGTGCCCAGGGATGTTATAACATACCTAGGTCTTACTGTCTGGGGTGCTCATCGGGAATTGATTTGCTTGCCCTCTTCTAAGGTGGATTATTTTAGAGGGGCGGGGAATCCTATTTCCCGGTGATGGAGCTTTGTTGGTCTGAGATGTAAGTAGCCATGGCAACTTTGTAATAAGCTCACTGGAAGGAAAAAGATGAGAGCAGGTAAGGCTGTGGTCAACCTTCAGGAATAGATAGGGCATCTTCTCTCAGACAGAGGCACGATTAGGTGTGCAAGGTCATCCTTAACTACATAGCAAGCTTAAAGCCATCCTGAGCTACATGAGACCCTACTGGAAACAAACAAACAAACAAAAACCAGATGAACATAATCCAAAACAACAAGAAGCAAATAACACAATGGCTGAGTAAATTCTGTGATTTCACCCATATGGAGCTAAGTAGGATCAAGGGCCAGCAATGCCTAACCCCTTCAGTGTTTCACACAGGGTTGTAACTGGAGGACACATAAAGGTCAGGCAATGATGTTAGGACAGGAATGCATAATGTCAGGCTCTATGCTCAGAGGCTTCTTGGAAATGAGGCCAATCTCTCCATGATTTCCTCAAGGCCACAGGGACTCCCTCATGGCACAGAATGGTAAGGAGAGATGGCTTGGTAAGGTCCCAAATAAGAAGGTGCATGCCTTGGATTAAGAATGGTAAACCATGCCATCAAGTCTTCATAGAGCTTTTTGGCCACCATGCTTGAGTCTTCTCTGAGCCCATGGTAAGAAGGCCAAGGAATACTCTATGAGACAGACGAAGGAGACATGAGAATGCTACTCTGGGGTTGCACCTAAAGTTACTCTACATGCTGCTACACATTTTAAGCTAGCACTTTCCTTTCTGTTTTTTGTGTTTGATTTTGTTTACATTTTAAGTGGATTTCCAAGAGAGAGCCCACTACCAGGTGAGGAAAAGCTAGCCATTTGTGTCTCGGAGGCAGCTCAGCACACTGTGAACCCCCTCCTGCCGCTCTGCTGCTGCATCCCCATGGATGGTCATCATTCCCAGTGATTCTTCTTAACAGAATAAAGTTACAGACTTCACCAGGATGTTTTCAGCTTGTATGTATCACATACATCCATCAATCATTTTTTTTACCAAGTAAGACAGCACTTATCAGCAGGAAGAGCTGCTAGAAGTTACCCTAGAATCACTGGTAAAACACAGGGTATTGTAATAAAGGGATGGATATCTTGGTTTCTGTGGCCTCTATCCATCCCTTCTGAGTTCATTGGCCATCCTCTGTTGCTGGGCAACCTTTTGATTTTTTTTCTCTCCTGGTACTGTTGTATCTCATTCAGTTGGATGCCTAGTTTTCCTCACTGCACATGTCAGCACTTTGCCAATAGCAGAGAGCAATGAAAATATCTCTGGATGGTTCTTCCAGACTGCAGATCAATACTGACACTCTGCCCAGATGGGAGAACCTTTGCAGAACTAAGGGGCCAGTACAAACATCTATATTATACAGTCTGATGCCAGTTTAAAGGTTAGTTTCAAATCGATTCAGATAAAATATATAAAATAGAGCTGGGCATTGGTGGCACATGCCTTTAATCCCAACACTCGGGAGTCAGAGGCAGGTGGATCTCTATGAGTTCAAGGCTAGCCTAGTCTCCAGAGCGAGTGCCAGGATAGGCTCCAAAGCTATACAGAGGAACCCTGTCTCGAAAAACCAAATATATATATATATATATATATATATATATATATATATATATATATAATATATATATATATATATATAATATAACTAATATATATAATAGAGTGGAGTGGCACCTGGGGTCCCATTACCCTGTAAATTCCAGGAAAGTCCCATCCAGGTGTCCTACTGGGGATGGATTTGGTTAGCAAATGTAGGAGATGAGCCTGTTTAGGAGCTAGTGGGTGAGGTCAGTGACTACTTACTCATCGTGATGACTTAAGCATTTCTTTCCTTGCAGTGTTAGCGACTGAACCCAGATCTTGTACACGTTAAGCACGTATTTTACCAATGAGGACCACTGAGCTATTTCTTTAATCCTTCACTCATGTATTTTTAACCAAAAATAAAAAAAAAATCCAGGAAAACTTGAAACTTGATGTGAGTAAGGACACTTTTCTGAGCTCCATGATAGCCCTACCACAGCAACCCACTCATGTTGACAAATGGTCAGTGATGAGTCTAGACTTCACCAACAATAGTCCCCAGTTCTTCCTCCACATCACGTTTAATCTTCACAATGATCTCAGAGGTGATAAACACTCATCAGCAGCATCTCACAGAGGAGGAACTGTGTATACAGAGAAGTGAGTCGATTCTGATGCTG